>NC_059115.1:78189257-78306757 GCF_020740685.1 Jaculus jaculus
AGATGATTTCCACCCAATTTAATTCATTTACTATGAATTTATCCATCTTCTTCTGCTATCATTAATGAATTTCCTTCTTTTAAAAGGGTAATTAAAGCCAAAGGAAAGGTAGGACTCCACACAAAGTGCTCCCTCCAAACATAAAATGGCCTGGATATCCATGACCTTATAGTTCCTGACACTACCTACACAAGACCATCATAAGAGTAGGAAAAGACCATGACACAAAAATAAAAGAGAGACAGATTGAGTTGGGGAGGGGCTATGATGGAGAATGGAATTTCAAAGGGGAAAGTGGGGAGGGTGAGGGTATTACCATGGGATACTTTTTATAATCATGGAAAATGTTAATAAAAGTTGAGAAAAAAAGGGAATTAATATATCATTATGATTGTACAGTGAAAGAGATGAGAGAGAGAAAAAAAATTATTCTTCTGTCCATAATATATAACTCTTTTCTACATGTGGTTTGTCATGAATAATGATGCAGTGAACCTAGAGGTATAGCTATCTCTCGAGATAGCTGTTTAATGACTTAGGATATACACCCAGAAGTGGAATTCCAGGATCACTGGCAGTTCAATTATTAATTATCAGAAGAACATTCGTATTATTTTCCATAATGGCTGCACCAATTTATATTCCCATTGACCAATCCTTCCCCTTTTTCCTTCTCCTTGCTTACACACACTGGCTTTGGATTTTATTTAAATGAAACCCAAAGGAGAGCAAAATGATATTTCATGACCTTGTCACCTGTATTTGCCTGATTCTTGGTGATATCTAGTTCCTTTTCATATCCTTTGTGATAATTTTTTTTATTTTTTTATTTTTGTTCATTTTTTATTTATTTACTTGAGAGCGACAGAAAGAGAGAAAGACAGATAGAGGGAGAGAGAGAGAATGGGCGCGCCAAGGCTTCCAGCCACTGCAAACGAACTCCAGATGCGTGCGCCCCCTTGTGCATATGGCTAACGTGGGACCTGGGGAACCAAGCCTCGAACCGGCATCCTTAGGCTTCACAGGCAAGCGCTTAACCACTAAGCCATCTCTCCAGCCCCTTTGTGATAATTTGTATGTCATTTTATTTTGGAAAATCCCATGAGTTCCTTTATATGCTTTTTTTTAAAAAAATTAATTTGTTGTTCATTTTATTTATTTATTTGACAGTTACAGACAAAGAGAGAAAGAGGCAGATAAAGAGAGAATGGGCACACCAGGGCTTCCAGCCACTGCAAACGAACTCCAGATGTATGTAACACATTGTGCATGTGGTTTATCTGGGTCCTAGAGAATCAAGCCTCAAACCAGGGTCCTTATGCTTCACAGGCAAGCACTTAACTGCTAAGTCATTTCTCCAGCCCTTATATGCTAATTTTTCAAGGCAAAAGACAAAGAAACAGAGTAGAAGGAGTAGTGATTTCCTAGGAGTAAAGGGTGGGAAAGAACAGGGAGAAGTTGTTTAAAGAGTAGAGGAACTCATATTTATCACAGGGGATGGGCACAATATGCATCATGTTGACTATGGTCCAATCATTATAATGCTGGAAATTTGCTGTAAGTGAATATTAATACTCTCAGCACAACACAAATGTGTGTATTCAAGTTTATAGGCTTATGACAAAGCTTTATTATTTACATACGCATGCATATAAGGGATAGCTCATCATACACCCTAGATATTTACCAATTATGCATCACTGAAAAGGAGCCTAAAATGTTTTTGATTATAGAATTTGAACAACCCTGTAAATATTTTTTTTTGAAAATGGAACTTTATTATTTATCTGAATAACAGTTCAATGGAGGTGAAGAAAATAATATAATATCAATATTATCTCGTCTTTTTCAACTAAGCTGAGGTATATAGACATCATCTGTGAGCGTCATAGATTTGTGCAGTCCCAGACCACTTTGTTGTATAGAAAAGTCATCTGATTTCAGACGTTTCCACTTCCATTTATGAACTAGGCTCGGAAGTCTCAGGAGGTTAAGTCTAGAAGACCTAAGACTTGCAATGTCAGCCTTCCACTTCACTCTGACTGGTTCCATGTAGCAACTGAACTACCTCCCCCAGGGGGAAGGGAAGCTCAGCAGAGTCAAAAAACCACCAAGTCTGCAACACAGACTTTGAGACCCCTCCTCAGGTTTATATAAAATGTATAGAAAGCATAAACAACTGCTTTCCAACCAGCAGAGCTGCCAGCAAGTAGTGCATTACTTTCCGGAGATGAAGCTGACATGATCTGCACCTGTGCTTTGGTGGGTGTTTCCATGACGTATCTGCATCTGAGTCTCTAGGCTCCCGTGAGCAGCCCCCACCCTGCTCTGTAAGCAAACCCACACTGGAAACGGTGCTTGGGCCTATTGTCTGAGTTCTGTCGGTGCTCAACAGGGGAAATATTTTTCCTGGGACACCTTTACATTCTAGCAAGTTGAGATCTGAATTTTAAGAAGTGTTTTGCATTTGTAGTTTGTGAAGCGTGTGTGTGTGTGTGTGTGTGTGTGTGTGTGTGTGTGTGTGTCTGTGTGTTTTCTTTCCTACATAATGAATGCATATAATTGGGACTCAGTAAATTGTTGTTCATACTCTTTCTCATATTTCTAGTGAAACCAAAGAGTGAAGTCTTATGAAATACTGGTGAGCTATATTAACACTCTCTTAGAATTATTGGATTTTGACATAAATTTGACAGTTACTTGTTTCATGGAGTTGAAGCCATGACAAATATCGTAGAGACACTAAGTGACATTAAAAACCTGGGAGGGTGTAAAAGGTGGTTCCAGTGCTCTGAAAGGCTTATAAAGATTGACATCTGTTCATTTTCTTCTCCAGGTCTCAATTTCAGCATGACTACCTGTGACACACAGGTGTTTTCCTACCTATATTTTCCTTTTATAAAAATGGTGTGATTTCTTCTTGAAATTGCACTGCTAGGTAGGTGCAGCAGTGTGGAAGTTTTGATAAAAAACAAGTCTTTTTAAAGGAAAAATTTGCAGTTTGTTCAAACCAACTTCATAAACTAGAAAGTGACCTCATATTGAAGTTTGTGAAAGAAAAAATACACAATTGGTGGTCAGCATTTCATTATCATATTAAATAGGGGACATGATTTGCAGGTGATAATTATTTCATTTACAAAAACATAAACACATACAGTCTTCAAGTTTTAAAACTTCATCAATTTTCACATTTTGGAAGTTAAAGTATTATGTTTGATTATCAAATAAAATATGGTGCTGCTATTCATATGAACCTATTTGTGTTTTATTTCTACCTTTTAATGTGTTTTATTTATTTATTTCAAAGTGAGAGAGGAATAGAGAATGAGAGCACCAGGGTCTCGAGCCACTGTAAATGTGCTACAGACACATTTGCTACCTTGTGCATCTGGGTCAGGGTACTGGAGGATCAAACCTGGTTCCTTAGGCTTCTCAGGCAAGAGCCTTAACGGCTAAGCCATCTCTCCAGCCCCTTTATTTATTTCCACTTACAATAGTGAATTTACGATATAGATGATGTAGTTCACTAGCTAGCTAGTCTAGGGCCCCTGAGTGACTCTGACTCCATAATAAGGGAGAAAGCAATGAAAACACTCCTGCCATCAAATTTGAGCCTCAGTACGCTTGGGTGCATGTGACTGCACACACACACATACACGTCTACAAGACACACATACAAACGTAAATAAAATGGAATAATGGAGTTAGGCTAGACGATTCTTTGCTAGAATGCATACATTTTAATATTCATTAACTTAACTCTCATGTCCAGTGTTTTTTTCCTGAGGAAATTATGAATACTCAGATATGTTGGCTCATTAAAAAACAGAGTTTAGTTGTGAATGCCAGTGAACTTTGAAGAGGATAGGAACAGCACTCAGAGCGGCATCACTGAGGCAGCATACAAACCCGAGGACACTGGAATCTCCCCCACTGTCTAAATGTACAGCTTTATCCTGAAATTGTTAACAGCTGCTTGCTCTGACAACTGCGCATGACATGACTAAAGTTTCTCCTTTCCAATCAATAACCTTAGGTGAAATGTTGCCCTGCAGCTAATGAACATTGCAAACCCCAGGAATGTAACCTTGCAATTGGACCTTCCCCTCAGCCATTCTTCCACATAAACAAAACCTTCTAGAAACCTAACATTTCCAAGTATCTAAACTGTGCAATTCTAAGAAAACTATTTTGTGATACATAAACCCCGATCTTATGGCAATTTAACTTAGCTAACACTGTTTTCCCTCTTGGCTCTGTATATATTTTGTGAACGTGTAGTTTTTTAAAAATACATCATTTTTAGTAATTTACAGAATGAATAAAATAAAACAATAAAATAAAGAGGGTATTTCTGATAAACTTACAAAATATAACTTAAATTCTGTAATGATGATGAATAAATATGTTTTCAGGAATATCTAAAAATGAACACATAAAATTGCATGCAAATATATTTGGAATAAGTGTCTATATTTCACTTCCATATATACTTAGGCTCCCAAGAATCTTCTTAGCTAATGTTATTTCTTATATGTTATGGTTTTATTTGAATACAGGATTTTAAATACATTCAGTTCTTGATGCTACCAGATTCTACATCCAAGAAGTAGATGAAAAGAGCTTGCTGCATAAACTCTGGGGCTGGCATCCCTAGCACATGTACCAAACTGAGAGTAGCCATATATGCCTGCACCCCCAGTTATTAGGTGAGAAGAGACAAGTAAGAGAATCTCTGTGGCTCGCTTGTCAGCCAATTTTGTTAAATTCAGGAGGAAAAAAAAAATAATTCACACACCGCGTGGTCACCTAAAATGCCAAATAACAGACACCACAATAACCCATCTGTACGGCTTTAGATGCAAGGTAGACCCACTTAATTCCACCTCCACGTGAGGCTACGTCCTCCTAGCCATGCCCTCTCTAGCAGCCTGCATCTGGTGTCCATTTTATGTTCATGGAAGCCAGGTTACGTTCAGGATTGGCTATTAAAAATTTACCATCTCCACCTTCTAGACCTTGCCTATTTTCTTTATAATAAAAGAAATATCTAACAAAAATCTGGTTTCATAAAATCTATTTTAGCCTTGGTGTTTGGAGAGTTAAATCACTTAAAATTGGAAACTCAATGGCAGAATTTATTCATGTTATTTTATGGTATGTTGTATAAATACAGGCAGAGAGACTGGAGGCAATCTGAAAATCTTGCCTAGCAATTTAATAACAGGGAAAGAAAAGAGTTAAGGCATAAAGAGTCCTGAAGGGAGTCTTCAGAAAATTACCAGTGCCATGGAAAGAAAAGAAGCATCCTGATTCGTCTATCAGTTCACTTTCAGTTGGGAGCAAATTCACCTGGAATCTAGCAATCTAGTTATTTTTCCTCTGATTTCATGTAGTGTGATTTTATTACCATCATCTTGATAGACTTGGCCATTTATATTTTATATTAAAATTAGTAAAATTTGGATGAAGTTATGTCCCAGTGTTTAAGGGATTTGCTTGTAAAGCCTGATGGCCTTGGTTCAGTTCCCCAGTAAACACATAAAGCAAGGTACACAAAGAATCTGGTGTTTATTTGTAGCAGCAAGAGTCCCTAGAACCCATTCCCTATCTATTATCTATCTATCTATTTATCTATCTATCTATCTATCTATCTATCTATCTATCTATCTATCTATCTGACTATCTATCATCTCCTTGCTACTTAAAAAAATCCAACAAACTTACATAGTCTTTTTATCTTAAGAATTGTGTGTCCTTGGTTATTCAAAGTCAAATGGTCCCACCCTTATCAAGTCTAGTAAAAAGAAATAGAATTTGGGCTAGGGAGATGGCTTAGCAGTTAAGCACTTGCCTGTGAAGCATAAGGACCCCAGTTTGAGGCTCAGTTCCCCAGGATCCATGTTAGCCAGATGCACAAGGGGGTGCAAGCATCTGGAGTTCATTTGCAGTGGCTGGAGGCCCTGGCACTCCCATTCTCTTTCTCTCTTTCTATGCCTCTTTCTCTCTCTGTCTGTAGCTCTCAAATAAATAAATAAAAATAATTTTTAAAAAAGGAAATAGAATTCCTTATCATGAACAAAATGCTGGCAGTTTGAAAACCAAATATGGAGTGTCTGTCCAGCAAGAGACTATCTTAAATATTTGTCCAAATTTCTCAACTACTTTATCCATTTTCTACTGCTTAAATTGCCCTCATCATCTCTATCATACCCAACAAGGCCCAGGTAATACTGCACAGGAAATAGTGCACTGAATATGTGTGATTATTTCCCAATCATCCAGAAAACTGTCTCTGTGGTGATGGTGGTAGATACTGAGAAGACTCAAAACACATCAAGGTAGAAAATAAGATGCTGAGAAAATCCAACACTAAAATATATTTCTATCATTCTTTGCAAGATTTAACAAAGTTTGGAAAAGAAGTGGTAAAAAGAAAGTAACTTCTGGGGGTGGAGAGATGGATAGTGGTTAAGGAGGGAGCACACAGATGGAGTTCTTTTACAGTGGCTAGATTCCCTGGCATGCCCATTCTCTTTCTCTCTCTCTCTGTCTCTAATGAATAAATAAATAATATTTAAAAATGTAAGCTCTTTGGGGCCAGGAGGGGGACTTACTTAGGGGCGCTGTCCTCCCAACATGAACAAGCTTGTGCATTCATGATGCCACAGTGGTGAGCAGTACCCTCACAATACCTGCCCAGTTATGAGCCAAGGAATGTTTTTTCATAAAGGATGGAGGAGGAGCAGAGCAGGCAACACAGTGCAGGAGGACTACCTAGAAACAGGATGCTCCTCAGCAGAAGTGAGCAAGTTGAGAGTGCTCATAAGAGGACAGTATTATAACATGGTCAAATTACAGAATGCCCATAGGTAAAAGTTCTCAACTCAAAAAAAAAAAAAAAAAACTAAATAAATAAATAAACTCTACATTTCTTAACTTCTTTGGATATACTACCCTCTGAACCCATGTTTATTTTATGACATATCTGGCTGTTTCTTCATTTGTTTGTGCTTCTGTTAGACCACGAAGCTGGCTATAATTCTTCTTAGTCAATTCGACTCAGTTTGCAAAGTAACAACTTTTCTTGCTTTCTAGGAATGTTCCTGTTTGTGCACTGACCTTTATGTTAAGACTCAGGATATTCCCATTTTTCTGTAGTAACTCAATATACCATCATATGTTCCTTGTATTCATAAATTAACAAAATGTTTCAGAGTGATGTTCATTTCCATGGGATGGTATATGCATCCCTATGAGTGCTAGGTTATATTTCATATAAACTATAAATTGGTTTTGTGGTGTATTTTTCTTTGCTTTATCAGTGCATTTTCATTCAATTAATGTAACTATAAAACAAGCCATCTCAAACTAAATAATATAATAGCCGTCAAGTTAGATTAAATTCTGTTCTTCTAAAAGGTTCCTGAGGACTGACTGGTATAAGTTGGGTTTTCTAGTTGACTACCCATGTCCCATATGTTCACCGACTCTCAAGCAGGTCAGCTTGGGTTTGCCTTGGTGGGGCACAGTAGCATGGCCTGGCCGGGGAGAATGAGAATGGACATAGCACTTTATACAGCCATATGCCTGTGTGTGTGTCTGCAAGCAGACACCTATGATTTCCATAAGAGAATTCAGTTTATTAAAAACTGATTGTGTTGAAAACAATATATTAATTTATTTCTAAGAAAAAATGACATAATGAAATTTGAGGAAAAATGGTTGAATCTGGAACAGATCATTCTCAGTGAACTTACCCAATCACAGAAAAAAAAAAAAAATCACCACAAAGTCTCACTCATCTATAGCACCTAACCTGAATCTACCCAAGGTATCTTACATACCCAGCAAGCATCTCATGGACTAGACACTAGGATGGATGGGGAGGGAGAGAAGGGCATCGAAGGGATGGGAAACCCTAATCTAGACCCAAACGGCAATGGAACCATAAAATTCTACTTCCTAAAAGGCAGACCAAATGGCTGAACCTTCACCAGGCCTTTACAGGAAACTCCTGAACCACAAGAAACTGGAGAGGGTAGGATAAAGTCTAACCTAAATCTTCTACATCTTCCCTCCTTCCCTCTTCCCCTCCTCCCCCTATCTCTCTCCTCTCTAACTCTTGTATATTAGTTATATTTTTCCTCATTTTCTTAGTGGGCACTGACCTGTAACTCCTAGTACCAGCATGGGGCTATCATCCACAATGAGCTTTTGATCAGAGAAACCTACAAGGTTTCCTAAAAGAATGACAGATTTCTGTCAGAGTACTTGATGACCCACCGAAGGTTAGTGGTAAGACCCTACTGCTGAAGACACCATATGCAGCTGACAAGTAAAATGGAATGGCATGGCTGGAAGCCAGGAGAGAGTCAATCTCCAGACAGTCAGCACGTCTAGTGCCAGAAGGTGCTACCTTGGCAACTGGGAGAAATGACCAATATCTGTCCAAGCAACTCATGGTCTCACCTACTTATCAGCAAATAATCTGTTGTGATGTCCACACAAGTGCAATAGTGGCACACAGCCATGGTGGGAAACCAACTGCTCTTGATTTGGCTAACTGATCCCCTCAGTGGCACGGGACCTATAGCTGGAGCTGGGAAGCAAGTCAGAACCATATCTAAACATAAGCTCACTCTCCAATATCAAGCTACCATCAATCATGGGTACAAGAGGGCCTACACCTATTAAACTCTCTATAAAAAAAGTAAGGGTTATCTCATTTGTCCTGGTGCTAACTTACTCTCCATTGGAGAATATGCTTGTGTTTTTCAGATAGATGCAGATGTGAGGAGAGAGCTGCCCCAACATACCTCAAAAGGGACCCGGCTGAAACTAAGGACAATTGGCGAAACAAGCAAAGGTGCTGTTTTCCTAATGAACCAGATACCAGCACAAAGGTGAAGGAGACCAACACAGAGAAAAATCAACTCCTACCAAATTAGAGAGCCAGTGCCTCAGAGGCCCCCAACACCTCATCACTGAAGCAGACCAAAAATGAGCCCAACATGGCTCAGGGATATTTTGTGGAAGAGGGGGCAGAAAGAATGTCAGAGCCACATGTTGGGTCATGATATGCAGAGACATTTATCGTATCAACCACTGTGGGCTAACTCCACAATGCACAACCCATATACCGCAACAAGGAGGGGCCAATGGGGAGGAGGTTGGTCACAGATGAGCCTAATAATGGTACCAAACTGCCTGTATTTGCTGAATACAAAACTAAAACAAAAATAAATAAAAATATAAGAGAATAAACACCACATTCTTAGTAAAGGAAAAGAAAAATAAATTAAATGTAGACTATAAAGCCAGGTGTGGTGGTGCATGCCTTTAATCCCAGCACTTGGGAGGCAGAGGTAGGAGGATCGCTGTAACTTGGAGGTCACCCTGAGACTATAGAATAAATTCCAGGTCAGCCAGAGCGAGAGTGAGACCCTACCTCAAAAGAAAAGAAGATATATATATATTTTTTTTCTTCTTATATATAATATATATATAAGATATATATAATATATCTTATTTTGTAACATATATATATGTATCTCAAATATAAATATATATATATGATATATATAAGATATATATATATAAGAAGATGTATATAATATATATATATTGTGGTTTGATTCAGGTGTGCCCCATAAACTTAGGTGTTTTGTTTTTTTATTTATTTGAGAGCGACAGACACAGAGAGAAAGACAGATAGAGGGAGAGAGAGAGAATGGGCGCGCCAGGGCTTCCAGCCTCTGCAAACGAACTCCAGATGCGTGCGCCCCCTTGTGCATCTGGCTAACGTAGGACCTGAGGAACCGAGCCTCAAACCGGGGTCCTCAGGCTTCACAGGCAAGCGCTTAACCGCTAAGCCATCTCTCCAGCCCAAACTTAGGTGTTTTGAATGCTAGGTTCCCAGCTGATGGAGATTTGAGAATTAACACCTCCAGAAGGCAGTGTATTGTTGGGGCTGGCTTATGGGTGTTATAGCCAGTTTCCCCATGCCAGTGTTTGGCACACTCTCCTATTGCTATTGTCCACCTTATGTTGGCCAGGGGGTTGATGTCAACCCTCTTCTCATGCCATCGTTTTCCCCTTTCATTGTCGAGCTTCCCCTCAAGCCTACAAGCCTAAATAAACCTCTTTTTCCCATAAAAAAAAGAAAAAGGAAAAGATGCCAAACAACATAAAAGAAGAAGATGGATACAGTAGTTCAAGGGCATGTCCACAAGCTAGATGCCCACGAGCTCAAAAACTGCACCTTTCCAATATGACATTCTTGAAGACATAGAAGAGATGACCCTTGGTAGGCATGTCAGCATCTTCTATTCCAGAGAAGTGTCTCATTCTATGTGAGAAAGATATGTTACATTCTGTACCCGTGTTTATTTTTATTTTTTGACATATCTGGCTGTTTCTTCATTTGTTTGTGTTAGACCTCCAAGCTGGATATAATTCTTCTTAGTCAATTCGACTAATTGGAAAACATTTCTTCTTCTTATAGGCCATCATTTAAATAACAAACTTAAATGAGATAAGGTTTAGATTTCAGCCTTGGCCTTGGTCATCTTATCATTTTTGTTAAATATATTTTTCTTCTTTTCTCTCATTTTGAAAATTTGAGAGGATGTACTTCATTTTTCATTTAATTTATTATACAGGAACTTTAAAAATTATGTTGTTTGAGAAACTTTTATTTATTTATTATTTATTTTTTTGCTCTTTGATTAGGATGAGGTTGAATAACAAAATTCACATTGTAAAGCAAAGAATGTTGACATAAAATGAGCTTACTTTAGATCCTGATAAAACAAAAATTACAAAGACAAATTTCAAGGAAAAACATATCTAATCTACCAAAGAGTTAAAGATAGAACCTAATTGACAGTTTCAACTTATGAAATTTGAACTTTGTGGTAATGTGAAAAGTGTGCATATCCAATGCTGTACTTCAGAGTTTAGTTTTTAAAGTCTTATCTGAAGCTGGGAGGATGTGAAACAATGCTCTCTGTGTTGCTCGGCAACGGAGGGAACTCAGCCAAGACTTAGGTAAAGGACAGGTAATGTACAATATAGTTCACCGTTAAAAAATGATGTTGGTTCTTTATATTAATTACATGTATATCCTTAGATCTAATATTTGCACTTTGCAGTGGGTTTACTGGGCATGGCTCCATTGTAAATTACATTTTTCCTGGAGTAGACTCTTCTTCCTGGAAAATTTTATAACATCTTGAAATAAATAAACAGTCTATAACCTCTTTACTAACTATCAACAGTAAGCAGACTCTGAAATATCCCCCAAACTAGAAAACCTGCTTGAGCTAGCAAAGCTGGTATCCCTCTCATGGGTTGTCAGACATTCATCTGAAATTCCAAGTTTAGAGAATATGTAACACCTTACTAAGTTAGTAAAAGTGTCTTCAATAGCACTTAGCTTGGGGGATAATGTACAGCCTGTGGCTGAGAAACCACTTTAACAAACGCCAATCACAGGCTGACTTTATTGTTAGCAGAGATCTTGCAAATGTGCACATGAATTTTTGCTGAACTCTTTCCAGGTTTTTTTTTTTTTTCATTTCAATGACATAGTCTACCATAATAGAGTGCAAATTAATAAAAATTACAAAATAAGAGAACTGCATGAAAATATATATTCACCAGTAAAACTAAATATAAAACAAATGAACTTACTTCTTTACACAGCAGACCATATGTGGCATAATAACACAAACACACATGCACACATATGTGGCTATTTTGGGATCAGCCTTTACATCCTCCACCAGCTAATCAGATACCCCCAGCCTAACTTTGCTATTTAAAACGTATCTCCATACTATTAACATTTTCTGAACCATTTTGAGTAAAATTTACATTATATATGTGGAGAATATTCACACTTTCCATTACATCATGATGTTTAAATTTAAATGAACTCCCAATTGCTTAGGTTAACTTCAGACACTTAGATTCTTGATATATGTTGAAGTCAAACCCTAAAGTAACATAATCTGGCAAACATAAAGAGTTTAAGTAATTATTTTCAAAATTCCTTTATCAACTACCTTTTAAAATATATTTTGTAACATGTGAGGTCATTTTGTAAATGTATTTTTTGTTCTAAAGATTATATAAAGGCTGAAGCAATAGCTGAGCAGTTAAAGGCACTTGCATAAAAAGCCTGATGGCATGGAATCAATTTCTCAGTACCCAAATAAAGCCAGATGTGCAAAGTGGAACATGCATCTGGAGTAGGTAAATGAAATATTTTTAAAAGACTAAATAGTAGAGTGACAAAATCAGGAAGTGTAAAACAGTATGCATATCGTGGTAATACCTCATGAAGTGTGTGCACTTAGATAATGAGTACTCATGTCAAAACTAAATAGCACAGCCAGACACACAGATTTCCTTTATAGGGCTTTCAGGGTAACTACCAGTTGGATCCATAACATTATAGAATGTCTGCCTGACTTAAAAGGTCATATAGAAAGCAGTTATACAACATGAATCTCTTCTATGTGAGGCTTATTTTGCTCAATTTTACATAGTTAATACACAGTACCTACTGCCATATGAATATATATATATATTCATATATATATATATATATACATATATATATATATATATATATATATATGCATATATAAATATGCACGGAGCTGGGCATGGGCGTGGTGGTGCATGCCTTTATCCCAGCATTCAGGAGGCAGAAGTAGGAGTACCACTGTGAGTTCTATGCCAGCCTGAGACTACATAGTGAATTCCAGATCAGCCTGGGCTAGAGTGAAACACTACCTCAAAAAATAAACAAATATTTATATATATATATATAATATATATATATACATATGATATATATATATAATATAATAAACAAATATATATATATACACACACATACATAGTATTTTGCCGGGCGTGGTGGCGCATGCCTTTAATCCCAGCACTCGGGAGACAGAGGTAGGAGGATCACCGAGAGTTCGAGGCCACCCTGAGACTCCATAGTAAATTCCAGGCCAGCCTGAGCTAGAGTGAGACCCTACCTCAGAAAACCAAAAAACAAACAAATATATATATATATATATATATATATATATATATATATATATATATATATATATGTACACACACATATATACTTCACGATCAAATTAGTTGGAATCTTATAAGCAAAATACTATATATAAATAAATAAATATATATATATATATATATATATGATTTATGATTTTACTTTTTTTTTTTATTAATTAGAGACAGATAGAGGGAGAGACCGAGAGAGAATGGGAATGGACGTGCCTGGGCCTATAGCCACTGTAAACGAACTCCAGATGCATGAGCCCCCCTTGGGCATCTGGGTAATGTAGGACCTGGAGAATCGAACCAGGATCCTTAGGCTTCACAGGCATGTGCCTTAACCTCTAAGCTATCTCTCCAGCCCCTGAAGAATATGATTTTAATGTGGAGAGTAATATTTTCTTCAAAGCAATACAGCAAAACCAGTGGCATTTATATATTGTATATATTCCAAAGCACTTGCTAAGAGAAAGATCTGAAAATTTATCCTATTGAAAACTTCCACAAAAGCAAATATGAAAATGCCTCACAAAGGCCCTGAAATTCCTCTACAAAGATATTGTTAAGATACTAAAAAAAGAAAAGGAAAGATTTTACTTGATATCAGAGAAACTTTCCATGCTCATGGATTGTCAGAGTCAATAATGTGAAAATGATTATATTACCAAAAGTAATGTAAATATCTAATGTGATTTCCATTGGAGTTCTGATGGCAGTCTTCTCAGAACTAGAAGGAAAATTCATCCCGCAATTCATATGGAAACACAAAAGGCCACGCATATTGCAAGCAAATCCCAATACAAAGAGTGCTAGGGAGGACATTACAATCCCTGATATAAAATTCTACTACAGAGCCATCGTGACCAAGGCTGCATGGTACCTGTACAAAAACAGATGCATAGAACAATGGGACAAAATTGAGGATGCAGAAATAAATCCACACGGCTACTTCTTGGTTTTGTGTTTGTTTTTGTTTTTAGAGGTAGGGTCTCACTCTAGCTCAGGCTGACCTGGAATTCACCATGTAGTCTCAGGCTGGCCTAGAACTCAGGAGGTTCCTTCTACCTTTGCCTCCCAAGTGCTGGGATTAAAGGTGTGCGCCACCACGCCCAGCTTTACAGAGCTAATTTTTGACAGAGGTATCAGAAACATACACTGGGAAAAAAAAAAAAATCGGTTACCTAATGATGGAACAATGCTGGGATGCTGCAAGGGTGACAAATAACTATACTGTTTGTACTCTAATTCATGGGACAGAGAACAAGCCTAAGCAGGTCACCATTAGAAGCCCAGACAGTACATGAGGTAAACTCAAGCCCCAGTGATATTACCTGGTACAAGTTTCTATGGAATTCTCATCATGTTGAAGAAAACATTCAGCTGAGAAACACAGGCAGATGAGTGAAAAATTCAATGAGCAAAGGAAAACTAGAACACTCCTGAGAAGATTGGAGAGTGCTGACCAAAGTGGGTACAGCGTCCTAGAGGCTTCTGTGCTGTGGGTTCCTAGGAAGGATCTCATGGGCTGTCATGGTGTCATTTCTTTCTCCCGCTGCTACCTCCTTTCCACGCCAGTGTGCATAAACCAAGAGCCCCTTGCGTCTTATTCATTTACTTATTTATTCTCTGCTTATTAGGACGTTTGTTGGAAAGCATGTATGCCTTGAGAAAGTCCTCCCATGACTTCATTTTTGGTATAGCGGGAAGAATCTAAGCGCAGCTTCAAGATAAAAGCCCACTCCAGCCACCAGGAAACAGCTGCCAAGATACAGCTTCTGGTTCAGGTTTCACCCCACACCCACACAATCAGAGTGTGCCGGACCACTGGTTGCACATGGAAGCCTCCTGCGTTCTGTTCATGTCCCCTAGTTTTAGGCATTGTAATGAGGAAAGGACAGATTAAAAAAAAAAATGAATCAACAGAAATGATCTGGGCCAGCATGGTGGCTCACACCTTCAATCCCTGCATTAGGAAGGCAGAGGTAGGAAGATCCCTACGTTCCCAGCAAGGTCTCACTCTAGCCCAGGCTGACCTGGAACTCACTCTGTAGCCATAGGCTGACCTTAAACTCCCACTGATCCTTCTGTCTCTGCCTCCTCAGTGCTGGGATTAAAACTGTGTGCCATCATGCCTGGCTTTTATTCTTTTTTTGATTAAATTACATGTGTGATTATTTAGAGGGACCTGGAACTGTAGAAAAATACTTCTAGCATTTCAGAGTAAGAAAATTAATAATTAATTACAATCAATCCTCTATTCTTTTCATTGAATATTCATGTCGGTATTTACCTTTTTCTTAGATTATATGGGATTTATTTTGACTATTTCAAAGTTAATCCCACATGATTCACCTGCTTTAAATTCTCCAGAGTTATTTCTTTATGGATGAAATTGAATGACAAGGAAATTCTGTTTTATGTGAATAGCTTCCTAATTGGTATAATTTTTCTGACATATTTAGTGATACAGGAAGTGTGAAGTTTTGGTTGATATGAGGGAGAATTCTCTGCCATCTCTTTAGGAAAAACATGTAGACTTGAAATTTTAAACAAGAATCTGAAAATTTATGTAAAACTTATAGCAGTCATGTGACTGGACTGGAGAAAAGGCAACATTCTTAGATATGTATTACATCTGAAAGAGGTACAGATTAGGAAAGACATCATATAGTACAGATCAAATATTTAAAAAAAAATGACACACCTGAGCATGTATATACAGGACAACAAAAGATGGTCGTTGTAAATAGGCCAAAAACAATGGCCTAGAATCAGCTAGTTGATGTGGGGCAGAGCATGGAAGAGCTTCAGTGGAAAGTGAAGCTTACAAGACCTCTAAGAACCGAATGGACGGCAAAAATACTGAAAATGATAATGAGAAAATTCAGCATTTTTCTCTTTGATGAATCCAACAGAGAAACAAAAAAATTAGAAATACAATAGTTAGCTTGGTATTATCAACCAATTTAATATAATATCACCTGAAAATTATTCAGGAAAAATATTCAATAGCACATTGGTTTCAAATAGTTAATATCCCATAAACATTTTAATGCATTGCAGAAATAGTGGTTTTAATAAGATTAAAATATAAAACAACACCAGTGTGGTAGAGAATGCCTTTCTTCCCAGCCCTAGGGATGCAGAGACAGGAGGATCACTGTGAGTTTGAGGCCACCTCGAGATTACATAGTGAATACCCTCAGCCTAGGCTAGAGCGACACCCTATCTTGAAAAACTCAAAAATAAATAAATTACAATAATTGGATAATGTCTGGAAATATCCAAGGATTTGAAAATGAAACACCTAAAGTTTGAAAAGTCATTGAAAGAATTAATAGGAGAAACTAGGAAATGAGTGAATTGAGTAAAATTTAAAATAGCAGGCAGGTGGTATGTAATGAAAGCACTACTTAGAAGAAAAAAAGTCAATAATATTGTTGTGTTCATTTGAACAAGAAATAAAGTGTCAATAATATAATTGTGTTACTTACTTTACTTATTGTAGTGACCAAATTCCTAACAAGAAACCACCAAAGGAAGGAAGGGTTTATTTCAGTTTACTGATGGGATTAAAATCAATCCTGACAAGGAAGGCAGGAAGGGGAAGAGCTTGAGGCAGCTGGTCATACTGGTTTCCCAGTGAGGAAGCAGAGAAATGAGAAACCTTGTTCAGTTCTCTCCTTCTTTGTATTCCCATCACGACTCCAGCTCAGGGAATGGTGTACCCACAGTTACGCCCATGTCCTCCCACCTCAATTAAGCTATTTTAGAATATCAAAAAATATGCCTAGATATTTGTTTCCATAGTGTTTCCAAATCCTATCATATTGACAACCCATATTTTACCATCATAGAAATCTTTCTCTTAAATAGGAAGAGGAAATTAAACAGAGCAAGGAACAATAATTGTAAATTGAATAGTAATTATAAGCTGAAATTTAAAAATCATCTAAATAAACAGTAGCAACAGTTACTAAATAAAGCAAAGTAATTTTAATAATTTTACATATTATTTGGGCAATAATGAAATAATAATGAAAAGTTAACACAGAGCAGGAGGGTATAATCTTTATATACATATATGGTCATTCTTCAGCCCAGGCTGGCCTGGAATTCACTATGTAGTCTCAGGGTGGCATAAAATTCACAATGACCTGCCTCCCACCTAAGTGCTTTTTAAAGGTGTGTTCCACTACAACCAGCTCATTCACTATTTTTTGTTTTGTTTTCTTTTTTTTTTTTTTTTTTTTTTGAGTTAGGGTCTGTATTCTCAGGTTGGCCTCAAACTCAAGGTGATCCTCCGACCTCTGCCTCCCAAGTGCTGGGATTAAAAGTGTGCGCCACCACACCCAGCTCATTCACTATTTTTAATGCCTGAATTTTCTCTGATTGATCTATAGTCAATAACACCTCAAATTAAATTTAAAGAAATGTTTCCCTATTAATAAACATGATAAAATTAATAAATGTATGAAAAAGAAAGATATATATCTCCTAAAATGATTTTATGAAAATATTTGGAGGATTTATATCATTTGACTTGAAACTTGACTATAAAACAATGGCACTCAGGATGGTCCACTATAAAACTAAAATGTCTAATGTGACCATTAATTCACTGAAGCACAGTAAATATTCCAAAATGCTACACAACATTAGGAATTTTGATCGATATGCTTAAGTGGAAGAGCATTTTGCTTTTTAATAAATTATGTTTAAAAATCTATATATCATTGTTAATAAAAAAGAAAGCCTTATCCCTGACTTGAAAATACACAGATTTCGTTCATCTTATACAAAAAGTTGAATTAAAATAAGTCTTAGCTATGAGTATAGAAGTGAAAAGCATTAAACTCCCAAATATACGTAATATTTAAACAAATCATAAATTTTTATTGCATGACTCATAACTTTAAAAATAACATGCTTAATATGTCCCTATATGCAGTGTGAATCACACAAGTAACGCTTCAAACTTAGTCATGAAAATTCAAGAACTGACACAACCCTATTTTAAAATGTGAGTGAAGGTGTAGTGCAAAGCTAGTGAACTTACCTTACATGTACAAGGATCAGGGTCCAATCCCTAGCACCAAAACTGATACAAAGTAGACAAAAAGTTACTTCACAAAAGATGATAAATGCATTGCAAAATAGTTTAAGAAATATCATACAGTTTTGTGGAAGTGCAAAATGAAATTATAATGAATGTAATCTATACACTTAATAAGCATAAGTAAATAAATATGAGATAAGCAGATAGATGGGAGATAGTTAGATGATGGATAGATGGGTGGACAGATGGACAATAGATAGATAGATAGATAGATAGATAGATAGATAGATAGATTAAAAAAAAGTTGTTCTTTTCAGGAAAGTGAAATAATACAACTAGCAGAAACAGCAAGTAAAAGCAGAAAACATGCAAGCATTTCTGATCAGGTAACATCAAAGTAAAACTTACCAGAAGCGATAAATAAATAATCAATAAAAGGAAAAAAAATCAACCAAGAAGCTCATCAAACATTGATATTGCTAGTTTTATAAAATACATACTATTGGACATCAAGGGACTAGTAGGTAAGACACTGTACTTGTAGGTGATTTAATATCTACAGTCATCGATAGATAAATAATTAAGAAAAAAGTCAGCAGAGAAATTTAAGAATGAACAGGATCATAGACCAAATAAATGGTTGTTACAAATATCTACTGAATATTCCATCTAACATCTATGGAACACATTGTCTCCTCACTGGCCTATAAAATTTTCCCCCAAATAATCACATTTTATGCAAAGTAAGACTTAAAAAATACATCAACAGCCAAATTTTTTCTTCCATTTTAAGAAATCATGTGGGATCATGTTGAATTCAATAGCAAGAAAAATTATAGATATTACACAAATATAATGGAGATTTAAAAATATGCATTTAGAAAACAAATGAGTTATCAGAGAATTAAGAGGTACTTTTACAGTTCCTAGAATCAAATGAACTACACATAATTTACCTAAACATTAGAGATATAGCATAGACTATATCTTAAAAATTAAGTCTATGCTTATGAGTATCTGTATAAAAAAATAAATACACAGGTATCTAAGTAACCTAGTACTTCTCCTCAATGATATAGAGCAATAAGGCAAGAGAAATCTAAAAATTAGGGATTTGAAAAAAGATCATCAACATAAAATTTAATTAAAATCAATAGAAAAATATAAGCCAATAATGAAGAATAATAAGTTCTTTCAGAAACATAAACAATATTGAAAACCATCTGCCAAACAAAAATGTGCACAGAAATGACGCAAATTAGTAAAATTTGAAATGAATGAGCATATAACAATAGAACTGAATTAGATTGAGAAGATCATTTTAGAATAATTTGAAAGTTTATATTCTAATAATTTGTCAAATCTAGAGGAAATAGATATATTTCAAATAAATATCATGTAAGAAAATTAAACCAGAGAATGCAAGCAATTTAAGTTGAGCTGAAATAAGCAATGAGATTATAATAGTAGTAGAGCATCTGTCAACAACAGAAAATAAAGCCAAGAAAAGACCCACTTGGAATTTACTAGACTTGTAAGGATAGCTAACAAACACAGGTGTTCCAAAAATAACTGCACAAAGGGAGTTTACTCCACCACTATTTATATTTTTCAAAACCTTTTTCTATTTGTAAGGAGAAGACAGGAGAATTGAGGAGAGGAGAGAAGGGAGGAGAGGAAAGGAGAGGAATTTGGGAAAGGAAGGGAAAAGGAGAGAAAGAGACTGAGAACAGGAGCACCAAAGTGTCCTGCCACTGCAAATGAGCTCCAGACACATGCCCTACTTTGTGCATCTGGCTTTATGCATGTATGGAAAATGGAACCCAGGCTGTTAGGCTTTGCAAGCAAGTGCCCTTTAAACACTGAGCCATCTCTCCAGCCCATTATTTATACTTTTAGTGTGATAATACTGCTTTAGAAAGAAATGGTTTTGGGTTTCATGCCATTTATTTATGTATAACTTTCTCATAATTGTAATGGACACATAAGTCATGGCTGTGTGAGAAATTAGATGATCTTAAGTAACCACAGCTTAGATTAGTTTGATAATTAAACCGATTGCAAAACACTGTGAAATTTCATTGCACTAGCTTTTAATTATGTTTTATGCAGTGGAGATTGTTGTTTAAGTATCCAGAAGTCACATGCCAATGTAAAAATTAATGGCTAACATAATGCTATGTGTATGGCTGGCTTATTATATCAAACTTCTTTTGCAGATCCAGTTGGACCTCTCATTTATATTAAAGTAAAATAAAGTGATAAAATCTAAGCAAATGGAGTAGATTTAAGTGTGACATACATGATATCACTTTAAGTGGTATGCTAATTATAGTAGATTCCTTGAGCACATGGCATGTTCCTGATAACTAGAAATGATTAAGATTGTGTTGTCATGTAGAAAGAGAAAATTAACATTCCATTATACAGTAGAAAGGATCCTTAATATCACTTTACAATGTGTCTTATTATTCAAAAATGTAGGTTAAAAGTAATGAATTTCAAAATATAAGAAAACCTACATTTTCAATAATTTTAAATGTACATAAATTTAAAAATTGTGTTTATAACAGAAGTAAACATGGGAGGGTACCATTTCATTTACATGATTAGTGAACTTTAGTTCTTTGCTATGTTAAGTAATGATGATGTAATAAATATTAGCCTGACCCAGGAAAAATAGAGACTCTGGGGCTGGAGGGATGGCTTAGCAGTTAAGGTGCCTGCAAAGCCAAAGGGCCCAAGTTTGATTCCTGAGGACCCACATTAGCCAGATGCACAAGGGGGAGCATGCATCTGGAGTTCATTTGCAGTGGCTTGAGGTCCTGACAAGCCCATTCTCTCTCTCTTTCCCTCTTTCTCTGTTGAATGAATAAATAAAAAGAAAATACTTTTTAAAAAGTAAAATAGAGACTCTAGGTCTTATGGGTCACATAGGTCAGTCCTGAAGTTCTCTTCAGGGAAGAGGTGTTAAATTGCTGAAACTATAATGAGACAAAGCCAATTTCATTTCATAGAAAAAAACAAATTTTGAGATGAATATTTAGATTTAAATACTGACCCAATACTTATTTGTTTGTTTAATGTTGAAGTAGCCAGCATATTCCCATCATCACTGGAGATGTGTAAAGTGTGGACACTCACGGGGAGACGCCAGCACTGGTTAGCGTAGCGCGTGGACGAACTCGGCTGTATTTGAAACAAAATCTTCTTCCCGCTGGCTGGTTTGCAGAGGGCCAGAGACCGCGACCTGCGTGTGATGCGGCTGTGATGAGTCACAGGCAAAGCCATCTGGCAACGAATCTGGGAGTCTCAGTGCTGACCCTCCAGGCAAAATGTCCCTTCTGGTGCAATAATGTACCCCAGGTCCTGCTAAAAAAGATAGGGTGCATTTATTTCTATCGTCATTATTTTGAAGTAAAATATCACACCGAGTTATATATATACATAGTGTTTGCTTGCTTTTCTGAGGTAGGGCCTCACTCTGGCCCAGGCAGACCTGGAATTGACTGTGTAGTCTCAGGCTGGCCTCAGACTCACAACATCCTACTTTATTAAAGGGATAAAGGCATGTACCACCATGCAGCATCGATATTTTTACGAGTAATTTTAATTGATGTTTTGCAATATAAAGTTTTGACAAATAAATTAGTTTTAATTCATGTGATCAGTGGCTCAATTTTATTTTTTGCATTTAAATAAATTGAAACAAAGTTGCGATGTTCAAATTCAAAGACATTTATGAGGGAGCGTCTGCCTTTGTGGTGGTTTATTATGAGAACAAATGGAGAATGAAGTATGGGAAAGGACTGGGGATATTTCTTATGGCTCTTACAAATAACATTTGTGATATTATAGTTGTAAGATGCTAAATTCAAGTAAATTGCTCTGAAGTTCAACCTACGACTGTGCTGTTCATTTGCTTTAAAGCAATATGACTAGCTTTCCTGTCCCTTGGTGTACGTTTGGCCTGAACAGCACAACTGAGAAATATTGACAGGCAGTGTTTAGTGAAGCCCTGTGCTCCTTCCCTCAGAGGCCTGGCTGGACTCTCCACTCAACAGATACCCTTGCCTAAGATGTGCTGAATAGCATGGAAGACAAGGTGGTCAGTAAGTATGGGCCCGCAGATCTGTTGAAAGCAACACGCTGGCTTAGTGTGATTGCTCTCGTGATCAGAGTGTACATGCACTCTGAATCAGCAGAGCCCAGCAGGTCACACCCATGAGTCCCTTCCTTTAACCAATGTTTAAAGATTATCCAAAGTTGAAAGCTCGTAACCTTTTGCTCATACAATGTACTACTTTTTCACATAGTACTGAGTTCTCACTGTTCAGAAAAGTACCAATGAGTGCCTGCATGTGGAGATAGCCACAGCCGGAGTACCATGAGAGCGATGGTGGCAGCCGAGGCGGCGAGTTTATGGCTTTAACTATATTTCTGCCTCGTTTCTCCCCTCCCACCCTCGACCCCATCTCTTAGGCTGCGCTTTGGCAGCTTTCCCGCTCCTGGGATGGAGGTGGGTACCAGGAGGGCCCTCTCTTACTTCCCAGACTCTGGTCTTAGAAACAGTTTGTCCACAGCCAGATGGGAAAAGTTCCAGAGGTTAGTTTTTCCTAAATCGGGCCTGTGCCCCAAAACAGGGTGTGCCATTTGTGAAGTCATTTGGCTAAATTTTATAGCTTTATAGAGGTGATGTGTTTAATTAATGATTACTTATACAGGTAAGCACAGATTAGAAGAAACTGTTCCGTGCCTTGTATTTCTTTATTTGTTCAGAAAATGACTCCTTAAAACCATGCTCTAGTTTTTGTTTCCTTACAGATGAGACATTTTCTGATAGGAAATGCCTCATCTCATTCATATTGATGAATAGTATCTATAAGAAAAAAAACCTTTCCTTCTCTTTCCCTTTTCTTTTTCCTCCTTCTCTAACTCCCTTTCTCTTTGTCTCCCATGATTCACTCAACAAAGCACATTTACACCAAGAGGATCTTACTTCTAGACCAGCAGGCCTTTCTAGCATAATCAATGTAGTTATGAGATTTAATGTATGTTATGAAAGGCACTTTAAAAACAAAACATAATTTATATTATAATTAAAATAACATTTAAAAACCACAGTTTTGGGTGCTGGAGAGATGGCTTAGTGGTTAAGCCCTTGCCTGTGAAGACTAATGACCCCAGTTTGAGGCTCAATTCCCCAGGACCCATGTAAGCCAGGTGCAGAAGGGGCGCACATGTACGGAGTTCATTTACAGTGGCTGGAGGCCCTGCTGTACTCTCTCTCTCTCTCTCTCCCTCTCTCTCTCTCTCTCTCTCTCTCTCTCTCTCCCTCTCTCTCTCTCTCTCTCTCTCTCTCTCTCTCTCTCTCTCTCTCTCTCTCCCTCCTTCCCTCCCTCCCTCCCTCCCTCTTTCTCTCTCTTTCTGTCATTCTCAAATAAATAAATAAAAATAAACAAAAAAAACCAGTTTTCATTGCTACTTCTTTGGTGGGTATAGTTGCTCTTCTTGCTTAATACTTCTCATTGCACTGAAAGATAGCATTGTTACTTTCCTACATTAAAAACACAGTATCATGTATGATAATTGAAATTATAATAAGCAGTACAACATTCAGAAGTAGCCATGTTGGTTAAGGCAAGATTTTCAAGCTTTCATGTAAGCATTCTTTATTTTTTGCAGTGGAATGTGACGTAGCTACCTTTCTTCACCTTCTGATACACCAATGCTCCCATCAGAACAGGGTCTTCACACTCTCCTATTGGAAAAAATCCAGTTGAACCACTGTACAAAAGTACTACTGCTATAAGAAGCCCTTCAATTTGGAAGGCAAACGAGCATGAAACTAGGTTTCTATTTGACCTTTCTAGTATGACCTTGTAACAAAAATTACCCTTAGAGATAACATCTTTCCTCTGATATTTATATTTCTAAATATCTATATCTCAATAACCTAGATTATATCTCGACCAAGAGTTCCAAAATTTCATAAATTGTATGATTTTAATTTTACATATAATTAAATTAGATATGTAAATACTCTGAGTGGTAGGATGTCTTATTAGTTAATTTTAATATTTTCATTAAGTAGCATGAAAGACTTTAGCTGAATCTTCAAATGATTTTCATTCATTCAGGATGCTACCAAGTGTTTCTCCTGCCTAAGATGTGAAAACGATGAGGTAACAACTTGTTTCCATCACAAGAAAAGGAGGTTTTGCTTTCCTCTCCTGGGAGGTAGTCCCCAGTCCCTTGGAATCTCTTCCTTACCAAGGTCATCTTCTTCCCTAGGGACTGCGGCACATGCCAGATGGTCTGTGTCAACGATGCGGCAGGTTGAGATGGTGGCTCACGTGGCACCAACTCCTCCTCACTAGGCACTATTTTTTAAATTCGCCCATAAAGGTCATCAGTTGTGTCTATGTGACTGAGTATCAATACAACTCTCGACCTCAGGATCAGGTGGCAATTTTGAGTGGCATCATAACATGGCTGCTGGGAGAAATCACTGTGGTCTCCAAAATTTCACTGGGAATTTCACTAGGAGGCAGCAAGAAGAAGCTCCAGGCTTAAGCGATGCCTTGACAATGCATCTTCCTCTCAGATTTCAGCTTTTGTCATAATGTACAATGGCTATAAGAATAATAGCTTTTCTGAGTTTGTGACATAAATTTTTCATGCTCACGGGCATTACAAAACAATAAGATATAAGAGCAAATCCTGGTTTCCAAATTAGTTCTAAAGGAATGTCACAGTTATGATTTTCATCATACAAAAATAACCTGCAGTATGCATTGTTTAAAGTATGAATTGTCTATTATATACATGGTATCCATTGAGGCAAGGCTGAAGAGTATTTAGTAAATGCATTTCTGTATTTTAAGAAGACAATTATAAAAAAGTTTGTTAAAGATGCTATATTGTTTCATACAGTTTTTATACATTTACCTTTACTTGATGTTTTGATATGAGAACTGGCTCAATAGTTCACACAGCCTTCAAACTCAAACGACTCCTTCAGCCTCCGTCACCTGTGCCTAGGACTATAGGTGCGAAGCATACACATTGCTTGGGAATTCTATTTCGAACATAACTGTTATAAAAGTTACATTCCAAAAGTATATTAAAAAGAGCATATACTTTTCATGGCTAATACTAATACAGTTTGTTGAGGTTTTTCTGAATGTAAATGGTTTGAGATAATGACAGCATTTGCAGCGTAAATATAATATGATTTCTTTAAGGTTTAAAAGACTATCGTTAATAAAGAAAAAGTAATTATAAGGCTAATTTTTCTCAAATAACTTTTTAACGATTTGAAGATTCTTTAAATTTCATAAATTTTAATACTCTAATATGTCTTTTGAATTTTGGGATCAATATAACTTCTTATACAAAAGCCTTTCCCATTAATGTGTAAGATAACTTTGCAGATAAATAATCTCTAAACTCACAGTTTTAATAATTGTAAGTAAGCATTGTTAAACTTTTGGTAATTTTTGTAACATTACTTTTTTTTTCAAAAATCAGATAATCTATTACTCTGTATCATTACATTTTAATTCTTAATCCTTTCAGTGCTAGTTTTATCATACTGTTTTATCTGACATACAAAGACATGAGCTGGATTTGATTGACTCTAGCAAAGGTTTATTTTTCAATTAGTTATTAATAAGATATAGCAGTTGATTTAATCTCTGCTTCTCTGGTGCTTATATTTCCACGTCTTTATTTCCCTTTCCTTTCTGTTTTGTGTGTCGGTCTTCTGTGCGTGGGTCTGTTTCGTGTGCTGTGAGTTCAGGCGTGTGTTGGTGAAGAGGTGGGAGCAGCATGCGCACTTGGGTGTAAGTCAAAAGAGAACGGGGCGTGCTCTCCTCTGTTTCTTATCGGTGTGAATTCTTGAGACATGGTCTCTTCATCAACCTGGAGCTGCCATACTTTTATTACCTCAGAGAAAAAATAAAAGCGTTTTATCTCATTCAAAATTTTTAAATCACATGCAAAGATTCTTGGTAAATAGCTAGAAGTTCACTATAACTAAGAGGTAGATAATTCTGTAGTCATTCTATAATCAGTTCTAAAAGTAACATGTAAATTGAAATCTGTTGTTAAGTTTTAACATATTTGGGTTATTTTTTCTTTATTTGAAAGCAACAGACAGAGAAAAAAAGAGGCAGAGAGACAGTTAATGGGCATGCCAGGACCACCAACCACTGTAAGAGAACTCCAGATGCATGTGCCCCCTTGTGCATCTGGCTAATGTGGGTCCTGGGGAGCAGAGCCTCGAACCAGGGTCCTTAGGCTTCACAGGCAAGCGCTTAACCACCAAGCCATCTCTCCAGCCCAATTTCTAACATAGTTTCAATGAAGATGTAGCTTTCTCTCTCACTCCTCTCTTTCATCCTCAATATCTGTGACATTAAAACTTTTAAAGGACAATAAAATTGTTCTCTGTGGATTGGCTTAACAAACTGTTTGCTCATCCTAAGAATTGCAGTGTTGAATTTTCAGCTCTCTTTAAAGATAAAGTCAACAAAAGAAAACAAAAAAAATAACAATTCTCAATATTATTCACTGACAGGGTGATCAATTTTATGCTTCAGAAGTTGACATTGCACATCCTATTAGGAAGCTAAACATAACTATAACAAAATACTCTGCTGATTGTACCTGTAAGTAAGCAGATAATCCTCATTTCCTTCAGTTCATTGTGACGTACCCATGATTCTTCCAGAATTCATAGGAGTAGATTCTATATAGACCCCAGTTGAACCAGGTAACTGCTGATTAAGTCTTTGTAATGGTAATGCGATCTGTTCACCATTATCTGAATCTAACATTCAGGATAATGAACCAATGAGAAGTACCTTGAAGCTTTAATTAAACATACCTGACCACATGAATTTTCTGTATAAAAATACTTTTTAAAAGTTCCCTGGTACCAGTACTCCTGATGCTGGCTTATGGTGGACTGAACCCTGTGTGCAAGTTACTTACACAAACTGGTCTTTTGCTCTCTCTTCCTGATTGACCTATCCCTGGGTTCCCACTTCTGGGAATACCTGCTCCCGAAGGTGCAAGCTCCTGGTTCCTCTCTACCATTCATTCCCTGGTCTCGTTACCCATGCTGCTGGCTTGGACCCTGCTTGTGTGCTGTAGAAACAGGCATTTTACTCCATCTTCCTGATTGACCATCCCTGGCTACCAAACCCCTGTTCCTCTGAGCCACAGGATGCAAAGGCTAATGTGGGAGCTGGTCCCTGACCCCGGAACTCCAGCTTCCCTGCTACTGGTTCTCCACCCTCCAGTTCCCATGTGACCAATAATGCGGGCAGGTGGCATCAGCAGGGGAGTCCCCACTTCCCTGTTCCCCAGGTGCGCTGATGCACTTGTACTCCTCAATATGGGCATCTGCAGTTATGACCACATGCTACTCCAATCCAGTTCACATTTAAAATAATAACTCCCTGCAGGTCCTACAGGATAAGTACTTGCTTTCTCCTCAATAAATTAAGACTTTTGTCTTAAGATGGGTAAGACCACAACGCAAAAATCCCAACAAAAGTCAGAAAACTGACAGATCTCCACCAAGGATACCTAATCCCTCAATGGAAGCCTCAAATGAAAACATAGAGATAAAAACAAGATTGAGTTCCAAAATGGAATCACAACAATCTATGTAACCCTGATCAAAATAATTGCTGAATTGGAAGCAAATCATCAAATAATGGACAATTGCATAAATGAAAATGAGCATAATTATCTCTTAGAACATACATCTTTTGTCACATGGGTTAATTGAAAAAAAAAAAAAAAAAACCCAAGGAGGCCTTCAAAGAGAGAGAAATGAATCACAGTTGAGTCAACAGAGAATGTCAATGACCAGCTGATTAAGCTTAATGAAGACATGATCAAATGCAAGAATGAATTTGAGGAAGCACCAAGAAAAACAAAACTCAAACTATTATCATACCTCAAAAGAGAGATGGACAAATAGCCAATCTCAAGTGCATTAAAGAAGATCAACATATGAAAACTAGAACATGTTTCAAAAAGTACAACACCGAAAAACAGCAACAAATACCACATAGTACCCCATCATGGCAGGGATTAGGTCAAACATCACAGTTGTAACCTTAAATGTTAATGGTCTTAACTCACCCATCAGAAGACACAAGTTGACAGGGTGGATCAGAAAAAGGGACTCTTCTGTGTGCTGTCTTCAAGAAACCCACCTCAGCACCGAGAAGGGTGAAAGGATGGATATAAAATCCCAAATAAATGGAAATTAACAAACAGGTGTACTATATTAATATCTCATAAAATAGACTTCAAACCAATACTTATCAATGGGATAAAGAAGGCCACTTCTTACTCATCAAGGAAATGATCCAACATGTGGACATCATGATTATAAAACTATATGTAGAAAAACAGGTGCACCACAGTTTATAAAACAAAACTTACTTGATATAAAAGAAGTAAACCCAATCACCATCATAATTGGGGATTATCATCAATAGATCATCAAAACAGAAAATCCATAAGGAAATAATAGAGCTCAACAACACCATAGATCAACTAGACCTAATGGACATCTACAGAATTTTCAACCAAATTCTACAGAGTACACATTCTTCATTGCAGCCCACAGAACCTTCTCCAAGATAGATAATATATTAGGCCATAAAGCATGCCTCCATAAGTTCGGGAAAATTGGCATAACTTCCTGCATCATATCAGATCACAATGCTTTAAAGCAAGAAATCAAAAACAAGAGACATATTATGAAGTCTACCAGTCCTGAAT
Organism: Jaculus jaculus; assembly: GCF_020740685.1. Taxonomy (NCBI): domain Eukaryota; kingdom Metazoa; phylum Chordata; class Mammalia; order Rodentia; family Dipodidae; genus Jaculus; species Jaculus jaculus. The sequence goes on from NC_059115.1 coordinate 78,218,221, forward strand.
TGGTTGTGGAAAAAAGTCATAAAAGAAACTGTAGACTTTCTAGAGTTGAATTATATTGAAAACACTACTTACCAAAATTTATGGCACACAATATAGGCTGTCCTAAGGGGAAAATTCATAGGGCAAAATGGCATCATAACAAAGACGGAGAAATCCAAAACTAATAACCTAACTATTGCAGTTAGGTTCATATTGCTGGTAGAAATCACCCAACCAAGAGCAGCTTACAGAAAAAAAAAAAAAAGAGGTTTATTTTGCCTTACAGGGAAAATAATGGCATGAGCAGAGGGTGGACATCACCCCCTGACCAACATCAGGTAGAAAATAGGAACAGGAGTGTGTCCCAAACACTAGCAAAGGGGGCGCTGGCTATAACATCCATAAGCTTGCCTTCCAACAACACACTGCCTTCAGGAAGTGTTAATTCCCAAATCTCCATCAGCTGGGAACCTAGCATTCAGAACATGTAAGTTTATGGGAAACACCTGAATCAAACCACCACACTAACCATCCACTTAAAGTCACTGTAAAAACAAGAGGAATCTAACCCTAAGAAATCCAGGTAGAAAGAAATATTCAAGATCAGAGCAGAAAGTAATGGACTGGAAACTAAGAAAACAATTAAGAAAACCTGTAAAGTGAAGAACTAGTCCTTTGAAAAAATAAAATCTACTGATAAAGCCTTGGCCAATTTGATCATAAAAAAAGAGAAGTTTCAAGTTAACAACCTCAGAAATGAAAAGGGAGAGGTCGCAAAATACATCAATGAAATTGGGAGAATCATCAGGACATACTTCCAAAACCTCTACTGAAAAGTTAATGAAAAACCTCCCCCAAAAGACAACCCCAGGACCATGTAACTTCTCTGCCATATTCTATGAAAACTCAATTTAAGAATTGAAACCATTTTTTCTCAAACTTTTTCACACGATAAGACAACAGAGAATTCTCACTAGCACCTTTTATGACGTTAGCATGACCCTAATACTAAAATCAGAAAGAGATTCAAGAAATGAAAACTATAAGCCTATATAATACACCACATAAATAAACTTAATCACAAGAAACACATGATCATTTCATTAGACGAAGAGAAGGCCTTTGACAAAATACAACATCACTTTGTGACCAATACACTGGAAAGAATAGGTATGGGTGGTATATATCTCAACATAATAAAAGGTATATATAAGCATATAAATTCAAAGTAATACTTCATAATGACTCAAAGATTTCACATTGAGATCAGGAACAAGGCAGAGGTACCCACTTTCACCGCTGCAGATGAGATGATCTTTTACACAAGTGATCTGAATATCTCCACCTCAAAACTTCAATAGGTATTTCTTTCAGCAATGTTGCAGGACACAAAATCAACACACAAAAATTAGCAGCCTTTCTATATGCAAACAACAAATATACAGAAAAAGAAGTAAGGAAGGCTGCCCTACTTTCAACAGCCACAAATAATTAAATAACTTGGAATAACACTAGCCAAGGATGTGAAAGACTTATGCCCTGAAAACATAAAAACACTCAAGAAAGAAATTAAAGAGACTTGAGAAAATGGAAAGACCTCCCTTGTTCTGGATAGACAGAATTGATATTGTGAAAATGACAATTCTACCAAAAGCAATGTTCAGATTTAATGTAATACCAATAACAATTCCTGTATAATTCTTCACAGAAATGGAAAAATTAATCTCAAAATTCAGATGGAATGGCAGAAGGCCTCAACTATCCAAACATAACCTCAGCAAAAGAAGCACATATGGCAGCGTCACCACACCATGTCCAGTGCTAGACTCCAAAGCCATTCTTTCTAAAAATTCATTTTTTCGGTTCATTTTTATTTATTTAGTTGAGAGTGACAGAGAAAGAGACAGAGAAAGAGGCAGATAGAGAGCAAGAATGGGTGCACCAGTGCTGTTTCCATGGCAAGTGTGAGAGTTAGTGCCAGGGTGGAGGGGACAGACACTGAGGGTCCTCATTATGGCAGTAAACTTAAAACTCACCCACCAAGGATCAGAGAATCTTGCTGCAGAGGGGGTGGAAAGATCGTAACCACCACAATTTGTGATGTCCTGCCCAGAGACTTTGCCTAACCCCAATATTTGCTGCTTCCACGAAGCATAAACCATAACTTCATGGAAGATTCTAGAAACCCCACAGAAGAGGGCCCACTGCGGAATGGGGGCAAGGAAGAGGGGAAAGATTATAACACATGAAGTATCCATACCAGTTATGTTCTCAATTAAAATAAAACACCAACTTACTTTTGGGCTGGAGAGTTAGCATAGTGTTTAAACACTTGCTTGTGAAGCCTAAGGACCAATGCTTAACTCCCCAGATCCCACATAGGCCAGATGCATAGTGGGAAGTAGGAGCCAGGGCCACATGCCCACAAGGTAGTATGGGCATCTGGAGTGTGATTACAGTGGCTAAAGGCCCTGGCACTCCAATTCTCTCTCTCTCTCTGTCTCTCTCTCTCTCTCTCTCTCATAAAGAAAGGGCAATTTGTGGACTTGCGTTAAAATAAACATAAAAATACTTTTTTTTTCCTCTCTCTCTCTCTGGTGAGGCGTTGTGTGCAGTGGCACCCCATTTGCTCACTTGGGGCTATGCAAGCCTATTGGAGCTGGCGTGGAATGTTAGGAGACCCTCTGCTTGGCTCCTTGACCAGCACTCCTTACTTGTTTCCATAGCTCACGGGGCTCTTATGACTGTTTCTGCGCCCCTGTGGGGCTGGTATCACTGGGTGCATGGCCACATCTAGCTGCTGACGCGGGATGTGGAGCCTTGAAATCTGGCAGGTTAGACCACTCTGTGCACTCATGCCTGCCCTTAACTGATGAGCTGTTTCTCCATTGTGCTTCCCAAATACCTTCTTTGGCAACAATAGCTCAACGTTTTGTTCCTCTCTACTGAGCAGGTACTGTCTTCATATTTTTTTTTCTATAACTAAATAACATAGGCTGTAAAAAATACTTAACAGTGCTTCAGTCCATCTACTACAGGGATTGAGTACAATAAATTTATTATAAACTTATGTAGCACATATCTTGAAGGGCTCTTTAGAGAATTATTATGAAATATATCCTGTGCATTTACAGGGTGGGATTTTCTCTTAAGCCCTCCTTTTATGCTTATCTCCTTAAGAAGGACACCATGCATTTCACCTCCGCAAGATTCCCCAGTCTTAGTATCTATAAGCCAGTGCCATGAAAGATAGACAGCAGCAGGATCAGTCAGTGAAAACTGTGTTAGTCCAGCAGGTTCAATCCCTCACTGTGGAAAAGCATCATTACAAAACATAACCTTTACCTTGCTTTCCTTCTTTTCCCTCTGAAAGTCTACTGAGTCTCAATACCAAGTATGTATATGTATGTGTGTGTGTGTATGTATATATATATACACATCCCCACTTCTCCTACATTCACCTGCGAGCTGGCACATCTATGAATGGAGATGGTGGAAACAGCTTCCTGACCCAAACAGGGAAAGAAGTTAAGACAAATAAAACAGAACCATGAGCTTCAACACAAAGATGATTAAGGGCAATGGACTTTAAGGCAAGAGTTAAAGATATGAGATGCCAAGGATAATAGAATTTTGTTGCTACACTGCTTTCATAAGTTAATTCAAATTTATGCTCTTTTACAATATTCCTTTGCAAGTTTCTAGAATTTAAATTATGTTATTATGTCAGGAAAGCGTAAATAATAGTTCCTTTTCATTTCATAAGTTATATTTGAACTTCCAACTTTATCTTGTCCAGTGTAAGGAAACCGCCTGTTGTAAGATATAATGGGTTCTTAATATTGATTCTAAATATTTTTCCTTTTTTAGAAACAAGGAATGAGAATTTTTTTCCCTTAAGGCATTATATATAATTGGGAATTAAACTGGAAAATAATACTGTTGCACCATTTATCTTCAACTGATGATCTATTTTGTTTATTTAGACATACTGCAATCCTATTAAAAAAAAGTAGGAAGTTTTAAGAAATAGCAAATTCTTGAGGGTAGCACTATAGTTTTAGAGGATTTATGGGGGAACTAGTAATTGCTCTAGTTTATTTAATTAAATAAATTTAAATAGGATGGCATTTCTTTATCTCTTTCATTTTAGTTAGGTTTAGAGGCCAAAGCAAACACTTTAAATGGAAGGTTTTATATGGGCAAAACATGGAGGATTTAGGATTCTAGGTAGATGATAAGTGTATTTTCTACTGTGCAAAACAGATTCAACGTACAAATAGGCTGAAGCTTTAACTTTATGTGACATCATCAAGATGCTTTCCTAGAGTGATTACTGCTTTCCCTACGCCATGCTCAACCTCCAGGTACAGCATGGAATTCTGCCTGGATGCTAACACTGTCCCTGAGCAATGCGCTGTGTTCACGTGTAGCAGACACAGTAGTTACCTGATTGTGCATTAAATCCTTGCCGTCTACAGAAGCCCATGCATAATCGAGGCTAGTGTTGAGCAGATGCTGTAAGCAAATGACATGAAGCTAAGCGGGGAGGCAGTGACAACTGGAGTGACTTACTGAGCCATTTAAAGTAAGCAACGAGCCAGAGCAGGGGTCCCACAGAGGAAGAATCAATAATGGACGCATTATCATACATATTTTCCTAGACAAGCCTAATAATCATGCAGTGTTCACTTACTAAATAATTATAAGGAGCACTTATCTCTTTCCCAATGCCACGAGCGCACCTACTTCTGACACAAAGTAGAGAATCTCACACACTTTTAACCCTAACGCCCTGCTAGACGCAGTAAGTCAGCTTATTTAAATGTGCAAGGCAAGTGGAATTGAGCATGAGTTCTAGGTTCATTCTAGACTGTTGTGGTTAGAAGCAATTTGGGCTTCTGCAAGTTCATTTGTACTTATATCACAAACATTTACCAAGACAAACGAAGTTATTAACTGTCTTCTCTCAACTTACTTTACAATCCAAGTTATCACTAATATAGTTTTGCTATTTTAGTATTTTAGGAGAATTATGTTGTCCTTTCAAAATACACTATTTTAAAACCCCTCCCTCTGCCTCACAAGTGCTGAGGATTAAAAGTTTGTGCTAGCACACCTAGTGGCAAAAATATTTTTTTTTAAATTCTCAGTCAATTAAATTGACATATTCAGCATATGAAAGGTGTACCAACATGTCATCTACTAAATATGCATTATACCAGTCTACTCATCCTTAATTAAAAAATGAGAGATTGGTTTGCACTGCTACTTACACAATCTTGATCATAATCTCCTAACCATAGCTCCATACATCCAAATGCATGGTTCCAACTATTACCTTTGACTCAATCCATTAAGATAATATTACTATGCACTACCTTCTAGTTACAGTCTTCCTTCAATAAGTTGAAAAGCAACTACTGTCCTTACCAGTTCTTCAACTGCAGAATAATTGCCAAGTTCAGGGCCCATCATTATCTACTGTTCTTCACTGCATGTTACTGCATGTCGAATTTTGCATGTATCACAATCATCACTTCTCTTAATGTTCCCTCCAATTGCCTATGACTACTTAACAATTACATTTTCAGCTCTAAGTCAGTTTTGCTATAAATGTGCTCATAAGAATGTTGATTCAAGAAACATCTTCAGTGTAGCAATTACAAAATTAATTATAAAATTGTCTGTAGACATTTTTAAAAGAATTACAGCTCTTTACATTTTGTTTGCAGATTCCCACAGTTAAACATGTGGAGGTACACTGTAAAGCATCAATGTCATTTTCTAATCCTAGGAAATTTCTTTGAAATTATTTAAAGCCAATAAAATGTGCAGTATGCATATCCTTGTGTATATGAACAACTTCTGCAGTTAAAATGCTTGAGAAATTTGAAGTATCAAGTTAGAAAAAAAAATGAAAATAAGAAAGTAAGAAAAGGGAAGGAAGCTGAGAAACAAAGCTGGTAAAGAGATACGCAGTGACAGACTTCAGGAAGGACCAAAGAAACAAACTCAACAAGCAGTCATCTTAGATTTCAAGCCACTGTGTCCAATCAGTGAAAGTGAACAGATAATATGCATGTAATTGAAATATTCACATAGAATTGATGGCATGTTTTATATTATGATTCTATACTTCCATACATCTATGTATGTATGTATGTACACACACACACACACAATTTTTGCACATCAACATAGTAGGTCACTTAAAATATTAGCAAAAGGTGATAAAAATGTTTAAGACTTGACAAAGAACTTAATTTTTTTTTTTTTGTTTTGTTTTGAAGGTAGGGTCTCACTCAAGCTTAGGCTGACCTCGAATTCGCTATGTAGTCTCAGGGTGGCCTCGAACTCATGGTGATCCTCCTACATCTGTCTCCCTAGTGCTGGGATTAAAGGCCTGAGCCACTATGCCTGGCTAAACTTTTTTTTATATATTTTAATTTTAATTTATTCATTTGAGAGAGAGTGACACAGACATATTCTCCCACACAAGTGCAATAATGGCACACAGCCATGGTGGGGAACCAACTGTTCTTGATTTGGCTAACTGATCCCCTCAGTGGTATGAGACCCATAGCTGGAGCTGGGAAACAAGTTAGAACCATACCCAAACACAAGCCCATTCTCCAATATCAAGCTACCATCAATCATGGGGTACAAGAGGGCCAACACCTTTCAAACTCTCTATAAAAATAGTAATTGTTATCTCAATTTTCCGGGTGCTAACTTACTCTCCGTTGGAGAATCTGCTTCTCTTTTTCAGATAGATGCAGATCCTAAGGAGAGAGCTGCCCCAACATACCTCAAAAGGGGCCCGACTGAAACTAAGCACAATTGGCGAAACAAGCAAGGGTGATGTTTTCCTGTGAACCGGATACCAGCACAAAGGGGAAGGAGACCAACAAAGAGAAAAATCAACTCCTACCAAATCAGAGAGCCAGAGCCTCAGAGGCCCCCAACACCTCAGCATTGAAGCAGACCAAAAATGAACCCAACATGGCTCAGGGAAACTTTGCGGAAGAGGGGGCGGAAAGAATGTCAGAGTCACATGTTGGATCATGATATGCAGAGACATTTATCATACCAATAACTGTGGGCTAATTCCACAATGCATGACCCATTTACATCAACAAGGAGGGTCCAATGGGAGGGGGTAAATCATGGATGAGCCTAAACAATGGTACCAAACTGCCTGTATTTGCTGAAAAGGAAACTTTGCGGAAGAGGGGGCGGAAAGAATGTCAGAGTCACATGTTGGGTCATGATATGCAGAGACATTTATCATACCAATAACTGAGGGCTAACTCCACAATGCACGAGCCATTTTCATTAACAAGGAGGGCCTAATGGGAGGGGGTAGATCACAGATGATCCTAAATAGTGGTACCAAACTGCCTGTATTTACTGAAAAGAAAACTAATAAATTAAATTAAAAAAATAAATTTAAAAAACGAATAAATAAAAAAAGATGATGAAAATGTTTAAGACTTGTCAAAGAACTAAAACTTTTTTAAACATTTTAATTTTAATTTATTTATTTGAGGGAGAGTAACACAGAAATAGGCAGGTAGAAAGAAGAGAGAATGGGCATGCTAGGGCCTCCAACTACTGCAAACATCTGTAGCTGTGTGCACACCCTCATGCATCTGGCTTATGTGGGTCCTAGGAGTTAAACCTGCATCATTTGGATTTTCAGGCAAGCTCCTTAACCACTAAGCCATCTGTAATGCCCAAGAACTTAAAACTTTTGATATAAGTAATGAGGTTTAATCGGGCCCCAGTATTCTTGAATATGAAGCTCATTATGATACATTCCTTTCTCCTAAACTCAAAGAGAAAATTTACACATAAATGGAAGTCTTTTTATAATATTGCTAGTAATTAAAATAATTAAAAAGAATACAGTTCTCCATAATGCATGACAATAATGATCTCTCAGTAATGACATACACTCTTGAACTCATTTGACACCTTGTTATTTGAGACTCAAGTGCTAAATTTTGCCCTTTCCAAAATGTTGGCTATTGACTTTCCTCTATCTAGCAATATCTGGTACTTTTTCTGGGACTTAGTGTCCAGTGTACCTCCAAATTCCTGACAAGATGAAGATGCATTGCCTTACCTTTTACCTCTCATTAGCTTTGAGGAATGCATAGCTGGCACTGCCATGACCACCAGCTTCCCACTGTTCTGTTCCTCACTCCACTGCTTCCCTGCTGCTCCTACAGGTGGGGTTTCAGCAGTACCCCGTTATTGCCTCTGACTCCCAAGCACAAATCCGGAGATACACGTTTATTTGAGAGAAACAATCAACAAAAGCCCAAAAGGTAACAGCGCAAAATGAAAAGAAGTATAATGTAGAAGTCATAGCTTATTCAGAGTTAAAGATTACATGGATATATTATTTGAATCGTTTAACTTTTAAATCAGTTGACTATGAAGTTGGGCGTGTGTGTGTGTGTGTGTGTGTGTGTGTGTGTGTGTGTATGATTAAAATCTCTCTAAAATAATAATGGTTATCCCACTTATCTGGTGCTGACTCCACTCTCCATTGGAGAATTTGCTTCTCTTTTTCAGATGTATGCAGAATCTGAGGAGAGAATTAGCCCATCACATCTCACCAGGGCCCCAGTTGAAATCATTGAGTAATCGAGAGTTTTGAGTCCAGTCTTGGCCACAAAAGAAAACTCTATCACAAAAAAAATAAAGATAATATGTCACAGGGAAACATCACAAGGGTATCTGTGATTTATGTCAAACTTACATTTTAGGGTAGAGGTAGTAATGGAATTAAACTGCACTTAAGTACTACATGTTTTTATTGTCCTGGGCCTGTTACTAAACCAGGTTCATGATTGCCATCATTGATTGTGATGAAAGAACCATTAGAAAACTCCATATTCTTTTGTACCAATACATTCAGGCCAGTCTTGTTGAAGTTAAATTCAACTTTGAAATAAAATGCATACTCTAGGGCTGGAGAGATGGCTTAGTGGTTAAGTGCTTGCCTGTGAAACCTAAGGACCCCATTTCGAGGCTTGATTCCCCAGGACCCACGTTAGCCAGATGCACAAGGGGGCGCACATGTCTGGAGTTCGTTTGCAGTGGCTGGAAGCTCTGGTGCGCCCATTCTCTCTTCTCTCTCTCTCTCTCTCTCTCTCTCTCTCTCTCTCTCTCTCTCTCTCTCTGTATCTGTCTCTCTGTGTCTGTCACTCTCAAATAAATAAATAAGTGAACAAAAAATTAAAAATAAATAAAATAAAATGCATACTCTTATAGCTTGTTGATGATACCATTGCATTCCACAGGTAAGTATTCCATGTGAGGGCAGAAAGGTATCTCTGGGGCTGGAGAGATAGCTTAGTGGTTAAGGAAATTGCCTGCAAAGCCAAAGGACTCAGGTTTGAATCCCTACAACCCAAGTAAGCCAGATGCACAAGAAGGTGCACACATCTGCAGTTTGTTTGCAGTGGGTGGGGGCCCTGGAGTACCCATTCTCTCTCTCTCTCTCTCTCTCTCTCTCTCTCAATCTCTCTACCTGCCTATTTCTGTATCTCTCTCTCTCAAATAAATAAATAAAAAATAAAATATATATTTTTTTTAATATGTATTTGCCTTTTAGTAGGGAAAAATTCCCAGTAACCCTCAAAAATGTTTCAACTGGTAGTCTGACTTTACGCTTGTCTGCGATCACCATGGTTACTAGGAAACACTCTCTTCTTCATCCATGCACTTCAAATATGAAGCACATGTCCTTTTCCTTTGTGAAAGGAAGGAACAAGTAATTTTCAGTGTCTGGGAGTAAGTGCTTCCAGTGAACAATCAATTATTGATTGGGTAAGATTTCATAAATAAAGCCAGCTGTAGGCAGGTGATTAGTCACACATTCCTGGTTCACCTTGAGAGCACAGCACAATAACACAAGCAAAATAGAGTTTATATTTCTCACGCAGTCTGTGCGTGCTCAGCAAGTGTATGTACTGTGCAGTTAACCCATATCACTCCCTGCACTATCAGATGAGTCCTTTAGAAACAGAATTGCAATGTCTTCACAGTGCCTATTGAACGTCGAGAACTTTGTATACCTTCATGGGTTATTATAACTTCTTCCAGTTGTTTAAAATAAAGCTTATCTAGCAGAGTTCCTATGCTGACCATGTTCCCTATTTTCTCGTATGTGGTTTTGTTGCCTTTGTAGAAGCTGGTGGCCCTTGGCATAGTGAAACATATGCAGCTGGTCTACAACAGAGAGTAACTGATGCTTCACACCAATAATATGAACCAGCTAATGAATAACAACAGACATGCATCCTACACATAGATAGCCACCTCAGTAAAGCTGAGGAAAGGATGGCTCTCTAACAAGCTAGCAGAAGTCTTTCACCCCTAAAGACCACCCTGAGACTACACAGTGAATTCCAGGTGAGCCTGGGCTGCAGTGAAACCTTACCTCCAAGAAACAAGAAACAAACAAACAACAACAACAACAAAAAAAGGCAAGAAAAGAAGTTCTAGGAAATATACTTTCTCCAGAAAGCAACACACACACACACACCAAAAAAGCATTATTTATATAAGTATGATCAAGTTTTCCTTGGTTAACTAATAGTTTTTATTTTTTAGCTTTACATATTATTGCCAAGGATATCAGTAAGATTTTTTTTTAAACAGACTCATTATTGTTATTATTATTAATCAACATGTTTTGTTTGGCTGCGTCGTGGATCGGCACCCCCTTTTGCCTCGTCACTGCCCTCATTCCTCTGGGGACCCTCCTCAGGAGGTTGCAGGTCTTCCACAGTGTTCCCCATGGGGCTGTGGGTTGGGCGCTGTGGGTTGGGCGCTGTGGGAACAGCAGTCAGGTACGTGATGGGGGAGAGGGGAAGGGAATACCTCGGAGCATGATGTCTCATACTTTGGCTTTTACAATCTTTCTGCCCCCTTTTCTTCCAAATGTTCCTGAGCTGTGGTAAGTGAGTTTTAAGTTTGCTTCAGTGATGAGCTCTTAGGAGTCACTGGATTTCTGCTTTGTAAGTGAGGAGAACCCCCATTTTCTGCCTCATTCACGCTAATGCCAGGTACCAGGGAGATCTGGCCTATTCGCTCCGTTTGTACATAATCCAGAGCAAGAGTTCTGCTCTGGAACAGGGGATTAAGAACATGTGTTTCAGTAAATATGTACTTAGTACAAAGTCATAGAGAAGAAAGCTTGTAAAAATATTTTACCAGATTATTCAAACTTAAAACAATTTCGAAATTATATGTCAGGTTATAGGGGAAAAGGACTCATTGTGCCTGTGAATTCAGTATAGGGACAGATAGTCCGTCTAGAAGAGTCAGCTCTTTTGCCTTTTTAGACAGATTCATCTTATCAGCTGTTCAACTGAACTTGTCTTCATGGGAGTGTCAGCTCTACATGCAGAATGTCTCAAGTCACATAAAATTTCACTATTTGATATTTGACTTTATTATGTGCTATTTATTTTCTCAGCTTTAATGAGTTATAAAAACTATTTAAATATGGATATTGAAAGTTACTGGGTCATCAAAGTATACACATACATTATGCAATTATCACAGTTAAGTTAATTAAAATATCCATTATCTCTCATAGTTACCTTTCATTATACGGAAGCATGCTCACTATCTGTTTCAAAGCAAAGTTTGACCATGCAGTGCAGTATAGTTTATGGCCCTCCTGCTTTGGATGAGATATCCAGAATTATTTATATCATTTAACATCGATTTTCTGGGATGAAATATATAACCAACAGCAACATACAGAAGGAAAGGGCTAAAATTTGGCTCATATTTCCAGGGAGGAGGCACGGCAGGAACAGGACGGCGGCGTCACCCGGCCGGATCAGCGGAGGAGATGAACAGGAGCAGGGCGCTGCTTAGCCAGCAGTCTTGTTTTGAGATGGCCCCAGACAATGGACCGTGGGTCACCGCTTCCCATGGCTGTCTCATGACTTCTTTCTTTAATTAGCCTAGTAAAGGTAAACACCCAGACATGTACAGGGGGTTCCTAATCGACGTAATTTGGCACATGTGATTCTTGACCCTGTGAAGTTGGCAATCAAATTAGTCTAAAATAGTATTCATCTTACTCCAGGATGTTTTCATGTTTTGCTGATCGTCTCCTCATTTCTTCTACTCCCATGGTCTCGAAACCACTATTCTTCTGTTTCTTGACTTTCACCTCTTAGACCACAAACACAAAGGAGGACATGCGCTATTTGTGTGGATAGCTTCTGTAGCTTTGTCTTGTTCCACCTTCATGTGCATTGTCAGAAATCACAGGGTTTCCATATTTGGTAAAAATAAAATAATAAAATAAAATAAAATAAACAAATAAATATAAATAAACGGAAGGGAATTCTATGTATATGTTGGTATCCATTCATCCATCCAGACACACGGTAGATCATTTGCATACCTTGGTTATTGTGAATATTTTTTCAGTTAACCTTGGAGTATACAAATTTCCATGTGATATTGAATTAGCTTTATGTGTTCATACAACATGATGTGAGATCACTAAATCATTTGGGAAGACTAATGTTAATATTTTGTGAAATGTCCACTATATTTTCATAATATCCATAGAAATCTGTACTCACGTTTGTCCTCCGTACTCACCATTTACAGAACTACGCTGTCCGCTGAATTAAGAGTCCCTTTTCACCGAACCCCCACAATTTTAGTTGTCTTTCAGCTTTTTGTTAATAAACGGTTTAATATGTATCACTGCTTTTAATACAAATCATGGGCTTTTGTTCTTTAATAGAAATGTACTCATTATGTAGTCAACGCTTCCACTTTCATCCTCAAGCACCACCTGCTGAACTGGGATCTATTGTGTTTTGAGAATTTGTAAACTTGAAGAAACTTCACAATGACATGCTCTGAATGTTGGGAGTGGAGACTCATAATAAAATATTAAATTTTTACTTAGGTAGTATTTTAAACAGTATTCACAACCTTTGAGAAGGAATTACAATTTTATAAACTTTTCTTGAGATGAAAGCATGCATTTTTAGCTAAGATTTTCACACACTTTTCAGAGAACTTCACCTTTAAGTAACAAGAACACTATTTTAGACATAAGGTAGGCTGCCAGATTTGATCTGGCTATAGATTAGGAAGTCATAGATGAAAGCAGATATAGCCACTGAGGAGGATCCCAGAGTTTCAGGAGCAGTGAGGATGCATCTTTTCATAGGCACTTACTGCAAAACATTTGGAACCTGCTTTTTTAGTGCTTCTCAAGTTCCAGAATAGAAAGAAGGTAGTAGACATAGAATTACCAGAGATAATTCAAAATGATACGTCAATGTCATAGTCAGTTTCACATTGCTGGGATTTATTGGAAGCTCACAGATCCAGGGGAATTCCCATGATGGCAGAAGAAGCTGGCACCCTCTCACAAGTCCTTGCAAAGAGAGAAGAAACCAACGTCAGCACCACGAAGATCGAGCAAGCACCAGGAATGCCAGGCAGAGCTCAATCTTCCCTGTACCTGTCGGCTAAAATGCAGATCTGCCCCAGGATCCACCCACAGTGACTCCTCCTCCAGCCAAGTGGCTGAATGGGAAAGTTACAGCTGTCATAAAACATTTGAGTCTATTGGGGACATATATTCAAACTACCACATTCTGCCACTGGCCCCTAACAGACTCATAACCATTTTATATTGTACATTGTATTTAGTCTAACTTTAAAGTCCCCCATAGTCATTATCAACTTAAATTTGTTTTATATTTACAAGTCTCATCTGAGATCTAAGACTGTCTCTTAACTGTGAGTCCTATAAAATCAAACAAGTTACGTACTTTCAACATATAACGGTTCATTTGCTTTGCTGTAAGGAATAAGAAAGAGAAACCAGGCCAATGCAAATTCAACAGCTATTAGGAAAATATCTGTAGTTTAAGTCCAGTATCTCTAACAAGTGACCAGTGACAAGCCTTAGATTTTGTTTTTCAATTTCATCCCTCCAGCTGGACTGAGTAGCCAGGGGAAACTTCTATCTTGGGCCAACTGTACCCCTTGCAACATGGGCCTGTGCAATTGCTCAGGATATGGGCAAGACATCAAGCCTCTCACACAAAGTGTCTTTAGTTCAGTCCAGAAAAACTTTGTTCTTCTCATCATAAGCCAAATATCACAGTCTGTAGTTCTTACTGCATTCAGGCTTTTCAGCTCTGGCCAGAATGGTCCTTCAGTTTCTGCCTTCAACACTGCAACACTTCTCTTAGACCCATCCTCAATCCTTCACATTCCTAATGCAAGTTGTTTCCAAATGCCAAAAGCCATATCATCGGGCTGCTAGCAGCAGAAACCCTGATCAAATGACACCAGTTTTTCTGTTGCAGGTACCATCTCAGTGTTTCTACTAAGCACCTCACCAAAGCATCTTTGAGTAGTGAAGGGTTCAATTTAGCTTACATGAGAGTGCCCAACACCAGCAAGAAGGGAGCTGGCATAACACCCATAAGCCTGTCCCCAGCAACAAACCTCCTCCAACACGATTCTGATTCTCAACTTGTCACTGGCTGAGAATCTGGCATTAAGAACATATGTGTTTAATTGAAAACATCACAGATGGGCATTTTTAACAGTTTATTAAGCTTTTTACTATTTGCATATCAGCTGCTTCATTCAGTATAGTCATTTCTGTTTGTAGAATATCATCATCCTATAATATGTATTCCGTGTTCTGTCTATTATGGGAGGACATTACGTGATTTGTATTTCATACTGTTATTCATATCTCTGAAGGGCATCTTTCTAAAGTTTATCTCAAGAGCTAAATAACAACTGCTCTGGAATGTTTTTCTTAGTTTTTATTAGGAAGGTGCACAAATTTAATTAATATAATTATAAACTTTTTATCAATAAAGAAAATATTTTAGGGATGTTAATTGTACATGTTCAAAGGACAGCTCCCCACCAGGTTTAAATGAGGACCAGTGCTCAACTTTCTTTTGTTCAGGACAATCCAGTACAGAATTCAGTCACTGTATTTCATAGACATTGTTCTGTATCTGAAATATTAGATTTTTCTCTTTTAAATTTGTTTTCCATTTGCCATGAGTATTATTCAGAATTTAGAATTTTATTTGTGAATAAGAAAATAAAAACTAAAAAGTTAAGAAAACAGCATTTTATTTCGCTTTCATTTTCATGAGCAGGGGTGAGCTGTGGGGGTTGTTTTACTGTTTCCTCTAGCTTCACAGATGACAGCCATTTTGAATCTAAGATTATTTTCAACAATTACTATACCCTAAAGAATTTGAAAGGGTGAAGAGGTGAAGAATATGTAAGTTTTTTTTTATTATTTTATTTCAATATCATGTTGCACCTTCACTTTACTGGCCATATACCATCACATTTAATTAGTGCTTAGTGATGCCTAAAGATGCTTAATAAATTAAATGAACTGATGTTTAGAAGCAGGTATAAATGTTGTTCTTAAAATGTCTGAGAGTTTTTAAAAGGGCGTGTGGTTTGAAAAATCATTATGTAACTAAGTTCATCTATCATTAAATAAAGTTGATTCTAATTGTGTTCATGAAATGAGAAGAGGAAAGTAAACAATTTCTTATGGGATAACCAGGCAGAGGTTATACACAGGATTTTGTTTCAACTTCTACTTGCTAAGCAGGACAAATAGGTTCACTAAAGGCAGGAAGGACATTCACCTGCCTGAGGGCTAAACCTCAGTGCCATCTTGAAATAGGATATGTCAAGAATGGAGGAAGAATTCAAAGTAAGTAGTAAACAGTTAAGAGTTTATGTTAAAGCATCCTTTATTAAATAATTTATAATCACTTTTCCTTGATACACTGTTGAAGGAATTTTGAGTAGCAGAAGTGTAACTTCCTCACACTTTGAAGGTATGTCAGAAAATGTCCAAGTTTTTGTATTTCTTAAAGCAATGAATTCCAGCAGATTAAAAGCATCAGATTTGTAAACAGTGAACTATTCATCTGAAAATACTTTTAAAATTCTACTTTAAATATTTACACATTTATGTAAATTTTCTCCAAAATATTTCTTTTCCTGGCACATGCTCCTTGAATATAGTGATCAACTTCACGAAGACATTTTCCTACATGTATGTCACACCCCTTGCCCCTCATAATTGCATCCCAGTATGCATGCATTTTCAAGCATTTTATAAGTATGAAAGTCCTCAGTATATACTAGGAATTGTCATGTTAGGGAAAACATGCAATACTTGTATTTCAGAACATCTTCTTGAGCCTGATGTATTTAAGTTAACATGTTCCTCTCCAATACTAAATATTTCCTGAAGGTAAATAATCTAATTCCATATAATTTAATTAAACCTACTTGTGTACTTATTTTTCACTCATTTTCTTTATCCATTCTTCTTTATTAAAAAAAAAATTTGTTTATTTTATTTATTTATTTGAGAGTGACAGACAGACAGAGAAAGAGGCAGAGAGAGAGAATGGGAGAGCCAGGAACTCCAGCCATTAGAAACGAACTCCCGATGCGCCCCCTTCTGCATCTGGCTTATGTGGGTCCTGAGGAACTGAGCCTCGAACCAAGGTCCTTAGGCTTCACAGGCAATCGCTTAACTGCTAAGCCATCTCTCCAGCCCCATTCTTCTCTTGATGGCCATCGAAAGAGTTTACATTTTTTGTAATTTAGTGATTTCTTCTTATTTTTTTCCTTTTAATTATGTGTATACAGCCACGTTGTTACCATAGTTAGCCTCCTTCCTGTCCTGCCCCTCTGAAGGGATCCTCCTTGTTGGGGAATTTGGGTCATGCAGTGTGGGAATAGCCATCAGTTATGGGGAAGAGGCACTAGTTCAATAAGCATGCATGAGCAAATACTTCTGTGGTTATTGATTGAGAATCTATTGAGCATGTACTCAGGAAGGTCATAGCTCAAATATATGTGAGAGCATAGTTGACAAATATTTTCTGATATACTATAGGCAATCTCTTGAGTTATCTGATTATTTTGTTTGCCCTGAAAAAGTCATATCAATTCCATGTACTACACTTGTCAGTTCTGTTATTTCTAGAAGTCCTGGAATCCTTTGAAAGAAACCCAGGCCATGTCTCTATCTTGAAGGTTAGCCATTTTATCTATCTATCTATCTATCTATCTATCTATCTATCTATCTATCTATCATCTATTTATCTATATGTACTATTATGAATTATATAGCACACATGAATACAAAATTGTGCAGAGGGAATGGAGAAAATACTCTTTTAATTTTTAAAAGTGGATTGGATTCAGTTCATTTTGAATTCATTCGTTCCTTAGAAACCTTTATCCTTGAAGATAGACTAAAAAGTTGAACCCTCAACAGGAGCATGGGAAAGCACCTGAAAAAAGGGCCTTAGGAATGGTTGGATGAAGCCTAACCTTAATTAATTAATTAATTAATTAATTATTTTTGGCTTTGTTCTGTAACTCCCAGTACCAAAATACAGTTATCCCCCACAATGAACTGTTGATGAGAGAGACCTATAAGGTCCCTAAAATAAGATAGGTTTCTGCCAAAGCTCTTGATCACCCACCTGAGGTAAATGGTAAGACCCTATTGCCAAACACATCTATGCTGATGGCATGGAACACAGAGAGATCTGGCTAGGATCCCAAAGAAAGCCAGACCCCAGACATTTATCCAGTCTAGTGCTGGAAAATGCTACAAGAGCTACCCTGGGAAAGTGGCCAACAACCATCTAAGTTACCTAAGGTCTAAGCTACACAGAAGCAAACATCCTGATAGATATACACACAAGTGCAATCGTGGCACATGCCTTATGGGCAACCAATAGCTTTCTGATTGGCTAAAATATCTGCTCATTGGAAAGGAACCTGTACTGGGAACTACCAAGCAGGTCAGAATCCTAAGGAGACAAAGATCATGCTCTCCAATGACAAGCTTACACTAGTTTTGCGCTAAATGAGACTAAAACGAACATTCATTCTGAATCTTCTGCTTCACTATTGATGGTGCTTTGACTACTGACTACTCTAACATCTCTGTGTCTACTCATATTAATCAGATAGTGTTAAAACAAGAGTATTATGACATATTCAAATTGTTTTGTACATTTCATACCCAATTAACTGTGATAGTGTGCATTTTTTCTCAGTTTTTTATGTCCTTCATTTAGACTAATAAAGAAGTGAAACATGGCAAGGAATTATTGTGAGTGGCATATATCATGTTATTAGATCAACAGACATTGCATACTTGAGAGTCTGTTGGACTGGTCAGGGTGAAATATATAGGTATGTCATTTTCCTATCAGACACACAGCCTTTGAGCCACACATGGTCATAAAATAGGGCTGGAAGTGAAACCCTTGATAAGGAACCTGCTGAAAGGAGGTTGCTCAATGGATTCTCATAAGCTATCAAGCCCGTTCTTCACTTATCTTGGTTTTACCTACTAGTTATCTAGTAACATGTGTTCTTTAATTAAAAGTAATGCATCTTCTTTTGCTTACCTGAAAAATATGTCTTTTCAGCTGAATAAGTTGGGGTAGAAAGAGAAACAACATACTTTCAGAGAAATTGTTCAATAGGCCATAAAAAAGGATTTAAAATTTTGTTCATCGTGCTTACAAAATGCTAATCAAAGGAATATTTTTGACCTATTTGTTTTTTATTGTAGGTTTTAAAATTTATTTAAAAAATGCTTACAGATTTAGACCTTATTTGATGCTAAGAATCTATCTGTAAAATAAAAATAAAATAGACTTTCAAAATTCCTATCAGTAGAACTCAATCCTTAGTAGGGAATTCTCAATATGAGCATCTGAACCAGGTAGACAACACATGTTAAAAGTATACTTCTAAGTCGGTTTCTTGAATGACACATATTTATTCTGTAAGTAAATTGTTGAAGTACATAGGCAGAAAATGAATTGTATTTAAAAATAAAATTTGAGGCATGATATAACTCAATGCTCTTTGGATTTGAAAGCCAAATATGAAACTAGTGAGAGGTAAACTTATCCCAGTGATTTGGTATTATCAAGTTCCTCCTAAGTTAGCCATACAACCTGATACGATATGCATAAGTAAAGATAGTCAAGCAAAGCTTAGGTTTAAAGAAGATTTTTATTATAAGAGCTAACAGTAGGAGGTCATGGATGAAACCATAGCTCAGGAGGCTAAAGTGTGAGTTTCTCAAGTTGAAGCCCAATTTGAGGTACATATCAAATTCTATATCAAGAAATACAAAAGTATATTTTTATAAAATTATTCATTAGCTGATTAAGAAATACTTAAAATGTGGTTTGTGTTTCTGAAGAAAGAAACTGTTAAGGAGGAGGGGAGCAATGGTGGAAAGACGTGAATCTGTTATGAAGTATCTATGCGTGCTTTGATGTCACCACTTCTGGGGACTTTACACTGCACAGGATGTTGAAGACAAAACGCCATGGCTTATTGTAAAACTGCACTAAATCGCATGAATATGTGCCAAAGTAGAAATAAATCAATCTGTTGGAAATATGGTTGTGTAGACATGGGAATATTTCAGAGCAGAATTTACCCTTGAGAATGTTTAAAGTGGTACCGCAGCCATCATCCCTGAGCACCTGTGCATCCTAATTTAGTTGAACATATGAAGTGAAGCCTAATCTCTCATCCAGGATACATCTATTGTATTTTATAGCTGGTTACATTTTTATAGCTTTGAAATGTATTTGTGCATGTTAACAGATAAAACTAAACAAATACTATATTTAATAATTGCTTTTCTTATGCTAGAACCTCCAGAATATAAATATCTTCATAGGACAGAGTCAAAGAAAAGACATTGAGAATGTGAAGATTTTACCTTTGTAGTGAGAAGGAAAAACTGGGGCTACCTTCTCTCAAGTATAGTAATTTCATCTTTCTGAGATTTCCTAAAGCCTTCTAAGTACTTTAGCTTCCAATAGAGGACAAAGGAACCTGGATCTTTTCTTGAGCTGTGATTATAAACAGGACAGAGTTTGCTAGGTAGAGAAAGATTTATATATATTTTCAAGACAACCTCACATGAGTAAATCTCTCAGAGAAAAGGTGTACTAGATGCGGGGGGGGGGGGGACTAAAAGTATTGTACATCCACCCCAAAGGATGTTAACCATGAAGTAGATTGCCATATATACCATGGCATCACCATGGTGATTGAAGATGACCTTTCTAAGCAAAAATAGCTTCGTAAAATCCACAAATTTATAAATTTTGATTAAAATAAGGAGTAAAATATCAAAAACTGAAGTAAAAATCAGTGTGTACTATTGCCCTTCTTTGACTATTCGGAAAGTGTTAGCAATCCAAGTCAGTAATTATAGAAGGATCAGTCATGAAAGGAGATGAATAGAGGGGTCCCACTGAACTATAAGCCTCCGAAGTGGAGTGCTCATTAGTGGCTGTAACCAAGAAAACAAATGAAGTTTGACATTTTCAGTAATTAAAAAAAAATATTTTGTGCTGGTATTTTCTTTTTCTTTATTATGGTAGAATTGACATAAAATATATTATAAATTTTTAAATTCCTCATTTAATGAGGAATTAATAGTTTCGATGATTTTATAAATCTGTAACCACTTTAGTAAACAAAGTTCAGCCTATCGTCCTACAGTATTTATCAACCTTGCCAGTGACTACCACATTATGATGCATAAATTATCCGTTTTTTTTTTTAATGTCATATATGGAAATTTATGTAAGGCCTTTGTGTCTGGCCTTGCTTGGCTTGGTACCAAAAGTGGCATTGCTGCTGGACACCTGAATGTGTGGCTTTGGCTTTTGGGAGCTGATTTTCAAGAGGAATGTGGAAGAACTTGAAACTTTGACCTCAGGGACAAATTGCAGTGCTCTAAGTACAGCTTGATGGACTACTCTGATCAGAGTTGAGTCACCTAAATGCAGTCAGAACTATGAACGGTGAGGTTTGGCTTATGAGGGTGAGAAAGAGCTTTACCTGGGCAGAGCTTCAAGCGGTTTGTGTGAGAGGTGTGCTGCTATGTCCATACCCTAAGAGCTCCTGCAGGGCTGCTTTGCATAGAATAGACTGGTGTGAGCAGATGGAAATGGCACAGAAAGAACTCTTTAGGCTGAACTTGCTGCTTGTTCAGATTACACTGAGATTGGTCCAGGTGACCTGGAGTGGGACAACAGAAAGAATGCAGTTTTCTTGAAGGGGCGTGAATGCTCAAAGAAGTGTCCTGTTCTTCAAAGCCCCCCCTCCCCACCTCATTAACAAATTGGCACCCCACCTGGTATTATGGTCTATAAGAAATGCAGGAAAGAGTGTCATTGAATTTGCAGTGCGGTCTTGTGCTTTGGAAATGACCATGGGCATTGTGAAGCAGGTTTTCTGGATGCCTGCATGGAGACCCCATGTGAGGAAGGACATGGATTGCAGTGGAGACAGACCCAGTGGAGTTGTTGGGACCACAAAATGGCTGCTAAGGTGAACTACTGGCCCCAGTGAAGTTTTCAGTGACTGTGAGTAGCCTAGATGTTGCTAGTTAGAATTATGGGACTTAGAAACTTGTTACTGACTAGAATTGCTGGACTTGGAGTTACAGAGTCTGATGTTTGCTTTATTTAAATCTTGTATTTGTTGAATATTTCTTTGCTATCCCCAGTGCAATCTTTTGCAATGTGAATGTTTATTCTGTGCCATTATAGATTTTATTTTATTTATATTATGGCTCAGGTAAAAGTCTTTGGAGTATGGAGATGTTTAAACATCATTAGGACTGATAAAAAATGTGAGGACTTTGAAAGTTGGACTGAATGCATTGCATTTTACATCATGAATGGTGAGCAGTTTATGGGGGCCAGGGACAAAATGTGGTGTTTTTATTCAGGTGGCCCCCATAAATTTACATGTTCTAGGTTCCCAGTTTATATATATTTGGGAATTAATGCCTCCTGGAAGCAGTGTGTTGTTAGGGGTGGGCTTATGGGCATTAAAGCCAGTTTCCCCTTGCCAGTGTTTGGCACACTCTCCTGTTACGTGGTCCACCGGCTATGTTTGCCTTCCCTCTGCTCATGCCACTGTTCCCCTGCCGTAGTGGAGCTTCCCCTTGAGTCTGTAATCCAAATATCCCCGCCCCTTTATTCCCATAAGCTGTTCTTGGTTGGATGACTTCTGCCAGCAATGTGAACCTGACTTTAACACGTGATTAACAATTTGTTTTTGGGAATTCATCCATAATTCAATGTGTACTTATAGTCCATTTCTGTTGGTTGTTACACAGAAATGTAGTGAGGTGTTTCTCTTCCAATGATGTGCTTCGGTATAGTTTCAAACTTGCACCTGCTATGGTTATAAGTTAAACTTATAGTCATGTTTGTGTATAAGACATCATAGAGGCACGAGATTTATTTTCTTTTATGAACAAATACCATTTTATTTTTGTTACTATGTCATAGATCAAATGTTTATGCTAAGCATTTTATTTTGGGCAATACATTCTATCTAAACAAGATAAATTCTCCTATATTTTCTTCTCTCACGTAAAATTTAATGTTACTAAGTATTACATATATATGTGAAAGTATCTATTACATGTTGTGTACATACTGAGATAGTAATATTTTATTTTCAGTTATGTAATGGATTTTTCATAAAGTATTGTTAAAATACTTTTGCATCTCCTTTGACTGTACTTCATTATACAACATAGATACTATACTGTTCTTTAATTTCTGCATTTTATGTTCAATTTCAATTACTTATTTGTCCAATTTACTATAGCTCAGAGACATCCTTCAAATTGAGTAGTATAAATCTTCCATTTTCCTTACAATATCACTTTAGTTTTAATGAATTATTTCATTTTCTTTTTAAAATTGTTATTTATTGATGTATTTGACAGGTAAAGAGGGACACAGAGAGAAAATGGGTGCACTAGGGCCTCCAGCCACTGCAAACAAACTCCAGACACATGCACCCCCATATGCATCTGGCTAACGTGGGTCCTGGGGAATCAAACCTGGGTCCTTTGGCTTTGCAGGCAAACACTTTAACAACTAAGCCATCCCTCCAGCCCCATTCTTTCATTTTAATATGTACGTTATAGTCTTATGTGAAACTCCTGAAAAATTTACTTTTTTGTATACAGATTTAAATATAATTAATAAGTTAGGGCTGGAGAGATGGCTTAGCGGTTAAGCGCTTGCCTGTGAAGCCTAAGGACCCCGGTTTGAGGCTCGGTTCCCCAGGTCCCACGTTAGCCAGATGCACAAGGGGGCGCACGCGTCTGGAGTTCGTTTGCAGAGGCTGGAAGCCCTGGCGCGCCCATTCTCTCTCTCCCTCTATCTGTCTTTCTCTCTGTGTCTGTCGCTCTCAAATAAATAAATAAAAAATGAACCAAAAAAAAATTAAAAAAAAATAAGTCAATGCACTGAAAATGCTTAACCATTAAGTATGAAAATAATTTTTTTGTGACATTTTCTCATAAGTTTTGGCAATGCAAAATATCTGTCTGTGCTATCACTTGTAACTAGCTTATAAAGCTCAGATATCTTTATATTATTTTTGTATTTTTCATTTATTTGTTTTACTATAAACAACCCCTTTAATTTTTTGCTCAACTTTATTTTCAGTTGGTAAGATGTAAGTTCATTAATCCATTATTGTAAAAAATATAATGATATCTCAAAAAATTAACATGACATGCAAATTTGTGAAATGTTCCATATTTTTAAAAAAAGACTCAGAGATACCATTTTTTATATCTGTAACTAAATATATCAATATACTAAAAATAGACATCTCTGATCCTATACATTTGTAGTATCATGCACTATAATCATTCAATATAAATTACTCAATAAAGAAAATACATCATCTCTCTCTCTCTCTCTCTCTCCATATATACATACATATATATATATGTGTATATATATATATATATATATATATATATATATATATATATATATATATATATATGCCCACACACACAAATAACATCCTGCCATTTAAAAATTGGAAATTAAATGATTTTGGCACAATCTAAATGGCACTGAAAGTAAATAGTGAAATCAAGAGCAGAAGGACCAAAAACTTGTGATTATTTTTTCCTGAGTAGAATCTGAAGTATATTGATCTCATGGAAGTTTCCTTTATAATGGTAGATGTGAGAAGCTAGGAAGGTGGGATAAAGACTGAGAAAATATTCATTGGCAAAATGCATTGTTGGATTATGTTTCACAGTACAGTAAGAAAGATCTTGCAAGTTTGCACCATGATTTTGCATGTTTAAGGTAAAAGATATTGTTGTTCTGTAATGGACATCACACAATATATCCATGTGCCGTGGTCACCTTTGCTAGGAAGAGGGGAACATGTTTCTCCTCTTCCCAGACAGCACTAAGGGCATAGCAAAGAAGCACCTTCAACCATGCCCAGCTTGATGAACCAGAGTTTAATGGCTTCCTCGCAGGAGCATGGGTGAGAAATTGACTATAGAAGCAATGCCAGCTTATAAGGCAGCTTGAATACTGAAGAAAATGCCTCCACTACAAGCAGTTGTGAACTGCTTATATACATTTAGGGAAGGGCATGGCATCATGAACTCCACTCCCTTCAATGCTGGAATGACAATGGGACCAATTTTATTGGAATCATCAGAGTTTCTGAGAAGTACACAGGAAGATGTCCACCTAATGCTAGGAAAATAGTATTTAATAACACCATGTAGTGAGGTTACAGATGATCAGATTAATATGTAAAAGTATTATGTGTCAAATGTAAAAGGAAGAAATCATGAAAGTCATCATATCATTTTCTTATATTGTATTTGTAATTTGTACAATATCCATATTGTTTCCAGAATACTTTCTGTGCTATTAATATAAGTCACCATCAATATTGACATAGCTTTTCACTATTTCTACTTCTATAACTTGCACCGTTTCCCCTATTAAATGTCCCACTACTTTCTTTGATTTGTTACTCAAAGATATTTTAAAGGCTTTGTCAGTTAACATCAACATATAGATCAGTTTGAATACTTATGTACCAGTTACCTTATCATTTTGTCTTGAGCTACAAATCATTTCTTTACTGCTCTGGCTCTAACATGAGAGCTAGAATGTAAGAGCATTATCATGTGCCAAGTGGTGTAATGAATGAGCAGCCTGCTGAACACTCAGGTGGTGATCACCCACAGTAAGTTCAGCGGCACCACCACTGGCAGCTACCCAATCAATTCTGCAGGGATTACCAGTGCTTCTAATTGCCTAAGAGCACCCCACTGGCAATTTCCTAGAAGATTGTAGTTCACAACTGACACTTTATTGCCTGCCTCTGTCTGCAGCAACAGTATTAACTTCAGTGCCATCCAGTGTTTCTATCTACACTGTCTTAAGTGAGATCTAAATTTCAGCTATATGGGGGGGGGGGACCTCATTCAAAACTTAACCTTTTCTGAGTATTCTGTTTCAGGCAGATATGTAGTTAATATTTTCTAGATCTACAACTTCTTGGTTATTTAAAGTTATATTCAAAATACTAAATGCTGAGTTAAGGCTCTTATTCAAATGTGATCTGTGTTTTTTGCCTCTTGACTAGACTTGAATGATACAGAACTTTAGGTTGTCCCAGGAACGAAATCCATGAAAAAGAATCATGGAAAGAAAACATTGGTGTCCTAGAGTTTTCATACATTGTTAAGTTCTGTGTTGACTAGAATTTCTAAGTTACCACTCCAGGAACTTAAGGATATTATACTCTTTATTTTACTGTCCTCAAGAGCCAATAAGTAAAATTCTTTTAGGCAGCACAAGTGACTGTTAACTTGGCTGTCATGAAAATGATAAAGGCTATAAGAACCTGCATTAGTCAGGATTTTCCAGAGGAACATTTTCAATACAGTGATGTGAAAGAAAGAAATGAATTTCTTAGATTGGCTTCACAATACAGGCTGAGGAGTCCAACAATGGTTTTCTACACGTGGGACAGCCTGATAACTCGGTAGCTGCTCAGTCTATTAGGTTGAGTGCCTCAGCTGTATTAAATGGTTCTGAAGGCCTGGAGCATTCCTGGAGAGACCTTTCCACACCACAATGGAAGGCTAAGGAACATGTCAGTCAAGGATAGCAGAGCCACACAAGATGCTGAGGCAGGTAAGCAAGTAGCATTCTTGTCCTCTTGTACCTCATTAAGCCTGGACTGTTACCAGAAGGCACAACTCATGCTTGGAGATGGTCTTTCCTCAGTTACACATTCTGAACGTACTCTAACGGACACACACATATGGGTGTATCTTAGTTGGTTCCTGATCTAATTAGGTTGAGAATCAAGATTAGCCATCATTGAACCAATGCCTACTGTGTTTCAAGATGGATTTTTTTTTTCTGTGTATTGAAGGATGTATACAGAAGCAAAATACAAGTTTAAATTGCTAAATTTAAACGCAGTGCACAGTATAAAAAAAACTGAGTTTTTGCATGACAGTTTATGTAAAAAGTAAATAACATGATTCTACGGGTCACAGATCTGATATTGCATCCCCCAAGTAATCAAACTAATTTTAAAGATAAAATTCAAAGTTAAAGAAATTGTGTGATTTCATGAGTTATAAGAACCCCATGGGGAATACTTGCAACCCCACTGAGGAGCATCCCCAGTGGAATGGGTGTAGGTATGAGAGAAAAGAGGGTACACAACACTTGATGCTCCATATAAAACATCTTCTTAGTAATAATAATAATAAACATTAAAAAGAAAGAAAGAAAAATAAAGGTAGATTTGTCATGTCACAAAACATTGAAAACATGTCATGAAAAAAACATTGATGGAGCATACTGGTAATATTTAGTGATCTAAATCTATACAAAATTTAGTTATTAAAATTAAGACTGCTTAATCATATCATGCAAAACTAATTTATTGAGATAATAGTCTTATTATCAAAGTTATAAATGGCAAAATCAAAACCAGGTATTTTCTAACTTAACAGCATATTTTTATTTTACCAACTTTTCCCTCTCATTCGAAGATTTTCTTTATGGTGAGGTTTATTATTTTTTTTTTTTTTGCCTTTTTCTTTTTACATGCATGAGTATGTAGTCTGTACAGTGTGTGTGTGTGTGTGTGTGTGTGTGTGTATGTGTGTGCACCTGTGGATCACAAAGGTGAGTGGTTTTTATCCTCCTCCATCAGGAGCATTTCTTCTGACCTTGGAGCTGCCATTTTGGTGAGCTCCACCAATTCATCAGTCCCTACTCTGCACAGGACGGGATTACTGCCATAATCAGTCAATTGGGAGCCTAAGTCGTTCAGTCAAGGCCCTCTCAGGTGATCGTGCGTACATGGCAAGTGCTCTTGCTCAATGATTCATTGCTGGCTCTACAGCAGGATATTTTTATTTAAAATGAATGAGTGTGTCAATATAAGCATTATATTATAAAATCAGTTTCTCAATTTTTAGAGAACTTTGAGGCTTTCTTATATAGTATCATTTAGTCACTGAAATTCTACAGTCTTCAGAAAGAGCCTATATGGAAATGAGGTTATCTTTTATGTGATTCAATGAAGTGACCAAATAGTTGTAGTTTTAATGGACTGCATTAGTCTCTTAGGAATTTTCGCTGGAACATTAACTTTTCCCTTTATAGCTATATATTGAAATAAGTGTTTTTGTCTTCTTTGAAAATAACAGAAGTTGTGATGTGTTTCTTATGATGAGTTATTTCTAGTTGGTTGTGATTTTTTTTTTCTTCTGGTGGATCTAAAATGCATGTATTTTTGAGTGACTGTTACAAAGAAGAATACAATTATTTATAAACTGAATAGTTTTTTTGCTTATTATTCATAATTTTCTGTATATTGACTAAAGTTTAATATTTGTTGAAGTGTAAGTTATTAGCATAAATCAAATGTCTCCAGAATACAAAAGTAAGAATAAAACAAAAATAAAAATAGGATATACTAACTTGTAATGAAGCAATCTGAAACATTTATAAATCCACCAAAAATAGTAAACAGCAACTTAGTGAAGCCTCACAAGGGTATATGGGGATATCTAAAGTATATCTTGAAATTTTTGTGATAATCAGGAAGGAGAAAAGAGAAAAATAGCTGTGGTCAGGATCAATATGTAATACATCAAAGAAGGATAAACTGAAACCCACTGTGAATCCCTGGGCACCATTCAATAAAATTGTCATATGACAGAAGACCAAAATGCACAGTTGAATCAGGCTTTGTTTATTAAAAAAATACATTGGAATGATCTTGATTCAAAGCCAAAAAAGAATTAATATAAATCTGTTTTGAAAAGGTGAATCCATTGCCAAGAGTGATGGCACTTGTCTGTAATCCCAGCACTCAAGAGGCAGAGTCAGGGGAAGCTCTGGAAGTTTGAGCCAGTAGAGTCTGCACAACAAGTTCCAAGTCAGCCAAGACCCACAGTGAAGCCCAGTCTCAAATGCTGTTCCCATTGCATAAAGGACATTCAGATTTTATGCTCAGTGTCCTCAGACAAGTTTGGGCATCACCTCTAGGTAGCAACATATACTTTGACATGAAAAAACAAAATAGGAGTTCTGGTCTTTCAAGACAAATGACATCTGAGAGAAGAAATTGCAAATTAAGTTTCAAAACAGGTATAAAACCTATACCTAGAATATATTAAAGATGGTGTTAAATGTTGTACTGGTCCCATGGTCGGGAAAATTGATAGATCTGTGGAGCCCACATACATGCAGTCCTTTGTGTAATACATTCAAAGTGAAAACACCAGTCTTCCAAAAATGGTAATGCCTTCTGCTTCCTCAGTATCCCCCTTAGCAGAAGAATATCATCCTTAGTGTTTCTTATCGCTCTTAGTTTCTAATTCACTGGCTGGAATTGAGTCGTATGTCACTGGGAAGCCATTACTGTTGGGAAAATGGAACTACGCTGACAAATTGAGGAGTCAGAGAAGATACCAGAACTCCTAGAGAAGGCACATGTCCTAAGAAGGAAGGATCTCTGTATTGTTGTGTTTTATGTGGAAGGAAATTGAATCAAAAATTGTTTCATCAACTTTGTTCTTTTTAATTTTTTTTTTTAATTTGAGCGTGGCAGACAGAGAGAAAGAGGCAGATAGAGAGAGAATGGGCCTGCCAGGGTCCCCAGCCACTACAAACGAATTCCAGATGCATGTGCCACCTTGTGCATCTGAATTACATGGGTCCTGGGGAATCAAGCCTCAAACCGGGGTCCTTAGGCTTCTTAGGCAAGTACTTACCCTCTAAGACCTCTCTCCAGCCCTCAACTTGGTTCTTTAAAAATAGCACACACACACACACACACACACACACACACACACACAAATAAAATTTATTCAGTAGGTGAGTTTCTATCAGCTTTCAGTAATGACTGGGCAGAAAAATAGGTAAAGGTACTTTTCAGGCCAAACTCCCATACAAAACTTTTTGTTTATAAAAAATAGATAAATGCTGGGCTGGAGAGGTGGCTTAGCGGTTAAGCGCTTGCCTGTGAAGCCTAAGGACCCCGGTTCGAGGCTCGGTTCCCCAGTTCCCACGTTAGCCAGATGCACAAGGGGACGCACACGTCTGGAGTTCGTTTGCAGAGGTTGGAAGCCCTGGCCCGCCCATTCTCTCTCTCTCCCTCTATCTGTCTTTCTCTCTGTGTCTGTTGCTCTCAAATAAATAAATTAATTAATTAAAAAAAATAGATAAATGTTTTTAATGCTTTAAAAAAATCTTTAACAAACTATATATTTGAACCTTTAGACCTTTGCATTCTAAATTAAAAAGGTAGAATAAGTCATATGCTAACATCAAGAATTTTGGTTTCACTTATCTATAAGCTAGGAGATAATCAACTTCAAGACAGGCAAATGCCTCATTGTTAGTGGACAACACCATAAGATCTACTTGATGTGATTTATTGGTTTGAACTTTTTGTTCCCATGTTTTGAACAGTTGTTCAACATGTAACATAATTGTTATAGTTTTGGATCCTTTAGGATTATTATCACATGATCAGGTTTATCATAAAGTATTGACAGTAAATTATTTAAAATATTGTTTTAGTAGTATAAAATGCTGGCTTCCAAAAAAATGAGAGAGAGAAATTCATGAGAAAATATAGTCATAGATAACAAATGAAATTGCATGAAATTTAAAAGTTTCTATGTAGCAAAGAAAAAAAAAATCACCAGAGTGCAGAGACAGTTTAAAGAATGGTTAATTTTCAAATATATTTTAGCACAGAGGATAGATACCTACAGTAGGTGAAAAACTACAAATATTAGGCATGCAAAAATCTAATTTTTCAACAATACATGGATCAACGAGCTAAATGTACTGTTCTAAAGAAGAAATGACGACTAAATATTTCAAGCACACTTTGTCATTGTAAAGACACCCTTTTAAACTGATGTGAGATCCTGTCTCACCTGAGTCAAAATGACAGCAGTAGAGCAAAAGCTACGGCACATACTAGTGAAGATGTGGCACAACGTTTCCTGCTGGAGTGAAAATACACTGACACTGTCACCCTTGGAAACTAGTCTGGAGGCTCCTACCAAAGCTAAGAGAGCTAGGAGAATGGCTCAGTGATTAAAAGAGCTTGCTTGCAAAACCTACCAGCATGGATTCAAATCCAAAGTATTCACATATTTTTGTGCCAGGTACATAAAGTTTCATATAACTCTAGAGTCTATTAGCAAGAGGTCCTGGCATGTCCTTCCATCCCCCCCACACACACTCTCTTTCTCTCCCTCTCTCTCTCTCTTTCTTTCTCTCTCTCTCTCTCTCTCTCTCTCTCTCTCTCTCTCTCTCTCACACACACACACACACACACACACACACACACACACAAACACACACACAAATAAAAATATAACAGTTTAGGGTTAAAATCCAACAGGATTCCCTTTAATAAAGAATTAAAATTGAACAATCCTATGACCCAGCTCTACAACTTCCGAGTAAATATTCAAATCAGTAAGTCAACATACCACAGAGATACTTGTAGATTCTTATTTATACTTGTATTATTCACATTGGCTAAATGGTCAAACCAGTCTGAATGCTTATCAACAGATAAATGCATAAAATAAATATGCTACTTATAGAAAATGGGTGTTATTTCAGACATAAAAAAACTAAAATCATGACATTTGCATAAAAATGGATGGAACCAGAGGTCACTATTTGAGGTTACTTATGTCTTATTAAGACAAACAGTGAATGATTTATATCATTTCCAGAATATCTAGACATAATTGTGTGTGTGTGTGTGTGTGTGTGTGTGTGTGTGTGTGTGTATACATTATAATAATGGAACAGGAACCTTGAGAGGAAAGAATAGACCATAACAGAGTGGAAGGAACCAAAGAAAGGGCAATAACATACATGTCACATGCAAACAGAATGAAGGACTATTAAATGGAGGAAAGGGACCAATAGAAGTAGATTACAAAGAACAGTGGGAGAGCAAGAACAAGGTTTAATCACATATATGTATGAAAACAAACTCATTTCTTTGCATGCTAACTTCAAAGTAACTTACCCTGTATTCAAAATAAGCTAACTTTAAAGAGACTACATGTAACTGCATCTCATTAATGCATATAAAAACAAAAAACTACTGTGGTGGTTTGAATATAAATGGACCTATAGCCTGAGATAATTCTGATAATATTAAGCTTCTTACTTAAGTTTCCAGCAGGTGGAGCCTTGCTGGAGGAGGTGTGTCACTGTGGGCATATTTTCAGTACAGACCTAAAGTGTGTAGAGTCAGCCTGTTTTTCCTGGTTCTGGTGGCTGTATCACTGCTATGGATGTGTGAGAATGTGAGCTACCATGTTTAAATGTTCCCTGGAATCTATAAGCCTTATGTAAATCTTTTCCTCTCTTGAGCTGCTCTTGGTTGGACATTTGTCCCCACAAGGAGAGTAACTACAACGGATACATGTACTTAGAAGTAAGGTCATTTCTACGGTAAATTTGACCAGTAAACTTTGGTCTTTTGGAATGTACTTATGGGAGAAATATGTGAGGATTCTAGCCTGATGAAAACTAAACCCCAAGCCAGGATATCTCTTTGGCAGCTATTGCACACTCCTGGCCTCCACTGGGTCTTCATTCCACCCTGTGCCTCATCATAGGAGTTCATTTGGAGTGGAGAAGTCTTGTGGCATTGTAAGCTACCTGATGGGATATTCTGAAGAGAGTTTGAAAATTCTAAATGTAGACAGAGTGCTAGATTGTAAAGGTTTGTCTTATAAACTTTCAAAGGAGATGAGGAAAACTTTGTTGGAACTGTCCTACTGGTATAAAGGCTTGGTACATTTTGATTACACTGGAAGAATGCAAGCAAAATTGTTATTAAAAGTAACCGAGTAGGGTGGGAAAGATGACTCCACATTTAAGGTACATGTTTTTAAAGCCTAATAACCAGGGTTCGATTCCTCAGTTTCCATGTAAAGCCAGATGCACAAAGTGGCACAAATATCTGGAGTTTGCTTGCAGTGGTTATAGGCCCTGGTGTACCCATTCTCTCTC
Organism: Jaculus jaculus; assembly: GCF_020740685.1. Classification (NCBI taxonomy): domain Eukaryota; kingdom Metazoa; phylum Chordata; class Mammalia; order Rodentia; family Dipodidae; genus Jaculus; species Jaculus jaculus. The sequence continues at coordinate 78,250,758 of NC_059115.1, forward strand.
TCTTCCTCTTTCTCTCATCCCTTTGCCTCTCTCTGTCTTTATTTCACTTTCTCTTCCTGTTTTAAACTAAATAAATATAGTTAAAAATATAAATAGTGGACTGGCATGAAACGTTAAAGGTTCAGTAAAGAAATATATGAAAGAAGCACAGTTATCACAGGAAATATTTCGGTGGTTTGAAGTTATCGGTGTCAATACAGTTTGACTTAAGCTGCGTTTGTTGAGATTTCCACCATGAAAAGTGGGCCAACTGTTTAGAATAAGGAAAATCATAACGATACTCCAAGAGTAAAAGATGACCAATAAATGCTCAAGCTGTCATAAATAAAACTGTTTGAAAGAAAGGATTAAAAAAAAATGTCTGGTGAAGGAGGATCTTGCTATTCAAAGTCAAGCTTTACCCCCTTCCAGAATTACAAATTTGGTTATGCTGACTACCTGGTACTAATTTCAGGAGCAGAGAAATGAATCATGAAGTGATCTTGGCTCCAGGAGCCTGCGATGCAGCAATGATCAACAGGATTGAAATCCCCATATGGAAACAGAACAAGGCCATCGTATGCAACTATGAAGATGAGACATAGGGTCAAATGGAGACCCAGTGGAGACCAGGAGTGTGGGATGGCTGCCAAAGAGACATCCTGGCTTGGGGTTTAGTTTTCCTCAGCCTATAAGCAGCCCAGCTGGAGGGGTAGAATTAGAAACCAGAGACTTCATTACTGGTTATAGATGTCAGCTGTGGAACTACTGAGGTTTACCCACTGGTTATTGATCTTACTTTGGTTCTATATCTCCTTTTTCATCTTCTTGCAATGGGAAGGTTTACTCTATTCCATTGAATTGGAAATATGTATTTTGTATTTTGACTTTATAAAGCTCATAGTTAAGAAACTGTTGTAAATCTCAGATCCGACTTTAGAATTTTTTTAACCTTTTTAGTTTTTTTTTTAATTTATTTATTTCAGAGACAGAGGAATATATATTAACAAAGAGAGAGAGAGAGAGAGAGAGAGAGAGAATTTTCAAGCCTGAAATAGACGTTTTCCTCCCATGGTCAGGTTATTTGCCCCAGCAATGAAATGGTAAATACAAAAAAAAATTCTAAAATCAGAACAAGAGAAAAATCTGTTGGAATATTTGTATTTTTAATAAATCATGTAATCTCCCATTGGAAAAGGTTGTTAAAAAAGTAAAGCCTCCAAATATTAAGTGCATCATATTTTTTATGCTGCCTGTCAAAATGTGTTTTTGCTCCACAATGTTATAGCACTCCTTTAAGACTGCTTACATGTTAGAAAACACCGTTTACAGTAATAATTGTATGAAAGTTATATATGAAAGTAAAGCAATGTAATGACTTAAAAACATTGATGTATTTGAGAAACACATGCAGAGAGAGAGAGAGAGAAAGAGAAAGAAAATGGCATGCCAGTTCCTCCTGTCATATAAATGAACTCTAGACACATGTGCCTATATTCCAAGCAATAATTTTAACTTTAAAATGAGTAATGTCTAAAACACATATCAATAAAATCCCACATATAAACCATGTATAATATGTAGAACTGATAAAATGAAAATGCCATCATAATAATCTGTCATTCCTAAGTAGAGTTCATTCAGTATATGATTAATACAATTTTTAAAAATCTAAGAAGTTACTAAAATATTTTGAAGCAGAAACCTTCCTTGGTTATTCTTTTTAAAAGTCCCTTGGCATGCCATTAATTGTCATGTGGGGTTGCCTGGAAGATCAAGAAAATGTAAGGATTACTAAAAAGAGAGGGCATTGTTATGCTCTACAGATAACCCAGAAAAAGGATTTTATAAACAGTGAGTTCATGATATTCATAAAATGATTAATGGGTGAAATCAGAAGTAGCAATGACACAGAGGGTAAAAAAGGAGAATTGGAAAAGAAATAGTGGATGTACTTTGTAAGGCCTTGTTGATTAATAGAGTTTAGTCTTTATATCATATATAACAAGAAATGATCATAGTGCTTTTAGCCAAATGTTATTATGGTAAGTTGAAGTGTCCTGGAGAAGTAAACAGAGAAAAGTTTTACAAAGTGACCAAATGAGAAACCTTTGTTAATCCTATCCTTCTCAGAAATGACAGCAATTGACGTGAACAAACTGGGAGTGGCCTAAGGAGTCTGTGACTAGGCTTGTCTCGGGATTGGACTGTCACACAAAGGGATGACAAGTATCCTTCAGGAAGAGAACAGATAGTAGCGTTCTCTAAGCACTACATGATGTATGAAACACTAGGTCTGGAAAGAAGGATTACATATTTGCTTTTAATCATCTGATTTTGAAATATCTAGGTTCCACAATTGAAAAGCTGGGTTTTGGATGGAAAGAAAAGGAAATTATGGGTTTGTTTTCCTCCACTCCGACACTCAATACTGCAGCTCTTCACATTTGGGTCCTGAGCATTCTTTCATTTTCATCCTGTAATTTCTGTGCAATCTCACACACACTTAAGTGCAATTACCACAAACATTCCTATGACCCACACAGTTTTAGTTCAAGTCAATTGCCTGTTCATTTCACTGTGTATTTTCTCCTTATGTAATCTCACACATGCACAGTCTCGATTACCACTGACAAGCAGATGACTCACAAAACAGTAGTTAATGTTTATGACCTTTACCTCCATAGTGCAGTCTGGATATGTCCAGCCATTTCTTTGACAACTCATAAAAAAGTCATAGGCATTTTTAAAACATCAAAGAAGATAATTACAGTCAACAATGAGAAATTATTAACAGGGCTTTTAGAAATGCAAAAGTCATCCTAGACACTGATGAAAGCCTTATTCATATAATTTAAGAACAATTTAAAACCTTCTTGAGGATGGAGGACTGACTTAATTGAGTTCAATAATGAATAAGAGATAATAGAATGCAGTCTGCAGTGAAGTTTGCTTGTGCTAAAATATTATTAAAATTATAGATTTTGAAATCTTAACTAATCATATAACAATATAGTTGATCAATTGTGAAAGTATTTATTTAATATTTGTATATTACTAAACAGATTCAGGAAATTATTCCTTAAAATATATTAAACCCAGGATAATTCTTGTATGGTGGAAAACTTTTCTATAATGTCCAATGCCCTGGATTTAAATTCCAGTTAAAACAAATAGATACATATGCATATATGCACATATATATATGCATATATATATGCATATATATATGCACATATATATATACACATATACACACACACATATATATGTATACATATATACACACATATATGTATGTGTGTGTGTGTATATATATATATATATATATATATATATATATATATATATATATACATGTAGTCTCAAAGTAGGCCAAAAGAAAGTGAATTTTATAAATGCAAGTGTTAAATAATTTCAAAGATGGCTTACAATGTTCTTGTGGTTGTAGTTTATGTAATTCAGGAATATCTGAAGATTGTTGCTATTATATTTAGTTCACTGACATCTTATAGCCAGACATTTAAAATTCATAAAGCTTCTTTATAATTGATTATATTTTAATTTAATGAACATGTATAGAATGGCACAAATGAATTAAGTTAAACATTTTTGGTAGGCTTCTTTTTTAAACAGGAAATTTTATTTTCTTAGCCACATTTTTGTTTTATTTCTTTTATTTATATTTATTTATTTATTTATTTGAGCGCAACAGACAGAGAGAGAAAGAGGCAGAGAGAGAGAGAATGGGTGCGCCAGGGCCTCCAAGCACTTGTGCATCTGGCTAACCTGGGTCCTGGGGAATCGAGCCTCGAACCTGGGTCCTTAGGCTTCACAGGCAAGCGCCAAACTGCTAAGCCATCTCTCCAGCCCATTTTTATTTCTTAACTAAATATAGCATTAGAATGGCATCTAAAAACAATAACTACATATATATTAGTGGACTACCATGTCATGTTTCCATGTAGAAATAAATTATATTAACATCAAAGACAAAGTTGATGTTACTAAATACTAATCAATTTTCCTATGGGGACAATATTTAAAATCCATTATTTAAGCCTTTTCACATTCACAGTGCATTCATGTTACTGTGTAAGCCAAGTGGGAAATAACATACCTGAACATCTCAATGTTTGCTAATTGTAACTTATTTCCAGTGGTAAACCTTTCCTCATCTTTCCCTCTCCTACACTGACCAAGGTCTATGGATAATCAATGCATATTCAACTTCTATGAATTAATCTGTATTTGTTTATTATTTTTGAGCCATGGCCTCATGTAGCACAGGCTATCCAAAGATTCTTAGTATACCCAAGGCAGGCCTTGAACTCACTGTGCTTCCCACGTGCTCCTATTACAGATGTGTTTCCCATACTTCATCCTTTCACGAGATGATATTTATTTCCAGTTAATGTCTACTTTGAACAGTGTCACAATGAATATTGTAATATAGATGCCCTTTTGACATACTGATATCATTTACTTTGAAAGCCCAGAATGGATGGCAGGTCTTCTAAACCTACACTTCTCACTGAATTCTCAGTGAATAAATTTGCACAGCTTATAGTTAATTTTAACTATGTTTTCTCTTTTTATTTGTTAGCAGCATTTTAAAGATTTTTTTTTCAGTGGAAGTATTTGTTCATTCTTTATTATGTATTTATTTATTATTATTCTTGGCTTTCATGTGGTAAGGTCTCACTCTAGCCCAAGCTGACCTGGAATTCACTATGTAGTCTCAGGCTGTCCTCATACTCACAATGATCCTCCTACCTCTGCCTCCCAAGTACTGTGATTAAGGCATATGCCACCACATCCAACTTTTTTATTTTGTGTTTTTTAAGATAAATATTTCAGAATGGCTTTTCATCAGAATTAAACTTACCATTTTTCAAAAAAGTTATACTGAAAACAATGAAGGCCTGGAGAGATGGCTCAGCAGTTGAGGTGCTTGCCTGCAAAGCTAAAGGACCCAGATTTGATTTCCAAGACCCGCATAAGCCAGATTCACAATGTTGCACTTGCATCTGGAGTTCGTTTGCAGTGGCTGGTAGCCCTGGCACACCTATTCTCTCTCTACCTACCTGTCTCTCTGTCACTCTCTGTATGCTTCTTTTTCTCTCAAATAAATAAGAAAACTAAAATATTTTTCAAATGGAACAGAACCACTCTAGAATACCAGAACTGTTCCTCTCTTCTAGTCACTGAGGTCAGCATAAAATGTTTATATAGGACATAAAGTCAATCCAGATTATTTTTAATTGTCTTGAATAACAGTGTATGAGAGACTGGTTTGTTACTGATATTTGAGCAATGGGCAGCATTTTATTGGTTTAGGTGAAAATGTTTGAGTTGTTATTTAATTGGAATGAATAAATGCTTGTTTATCCCAAACTCTTAAGTTTACATGTTGAACTTTTAATCCCCACTGCAATGGCATAGGAAGCTATACTTTTCCATGAGTGAATAGGCTATGAGTATATCATCCTCATGCATGAGGTTCCTGCCCATATAACTGAGGCCTCAGAGAAATCCTCACCATCCACCATGTACTTAATTAATAATTAGTATGTACTGTATGATAATATGTGAAACCAATTATTCACTCATCATAAAGTCAATAAAGTTTGAGTCTCAGTTGGCTATATCCTTATAAATTATACTGTTTTAAATGGAATTACATGAGAAGATCTGATAGATGAAAGCATTTTCAGAAAAAAAAATAATTGATGAATGTGTCAATAGTTTATTAATGTTGACTTTGGACAAGTTGTATAGCCATTCTCAGTACATTATATCACACTATTGTTGAAGTTATTGGAAAGTATGAAAAAGAACTATTGATATTACAGTCAACTAGAAAATCTAAGCCTACAATTTCAGCTAAGTGTATACAAAGATGATCACTGCTTAATGGATAATTAACATTAAGTAAACTCATATGAAACTATTATAAAAATTCATGCCATGCTATATTTTTTAGAGATAAGTACAACTGCCAGTCAGACATACTTATATGTGATGAGTAGCTTGGCAGAAATGAAGTAAATAGGATGCCAAATAAGAGCAGATGGTAGCCCCATGAGGACCATCTAAAATGGGTTTTAAAACGACATTTAGTAACAATAGTGATATGATAAGCAGCATCTGTTGCTAAGAATGTTGGTTATTATTGATTAATTGGGTGCTTTTCACCACATGGCTGCACTTGGAATTAGTTTTGTATAATGGTACTGATTCTTTCAATACAGTATGAATGGAAGAGACTATCTGGACCTTTGGGACCAAATAGAATGGTGCAAATGTATATTCTTCTTATTGCTCTTGTTTTTTGAAAACAGATGTTGAAACACCAGGGTGACATGAGATGGCCCCATGTGACAAGAGCCCAGTTGCTGATTACCTCCCTGGAGAGCTGGAGCTGTCAGACTCACGTCTGATTTGTGGGGTTAAGACACATGTTGTAAAGTTTGGAGATTCTGAGTTTTGTGAATTTGTTTTCACAACACAATAGGCTGCTTTTGAACCAAACATGATTTGTGAGACCTTCACTAATCAGAATTATACACTGGCATGCTTCCCTTCCACTTCAAGTTGACTAGGAATGTGCCTTCTCAAATCTGGAGTATTTACCAATAATTTAACTTACAAGTTTGTATATGAAATATTGTTTATATAGCTGGATAATCTGTCCAATATATCTTGTTGTCTTAACTTGTTTAAAAATAGAACACTGTATATGGTTATCCAGTTTGTCCAGCATCATTTGTTGAAGATGCTGTCTTCTTTTCCAGCCTATATTTTTAGGGGCTTTGTCAAATATCAAGTTGCTGTATTTGCTTGACCCAATTATCTTGTGCTAACTTTACTCTCCATCAGAGACTCTGCTTCTCTTTTTCAGATACATGCAGAACCTAAGGTGAGAACCACCCCATCCTACCTCAAAAGAACCCCAACTGAAACAAAGAATAATTGGGGAAATAAGAAATAGTGCTGTTTTCTTCATGAACCTGGTACCAGCACAAGGGTGAAGGAGATAGACACAGAAAACAATCAACTCCTACCAAACCAGATATTCAGAGACACAGAGGCTCCCAAGACCTCACCACTGAAGCAAACCTAAAAGGAACCCAACATGGCTCAGGGAAATTTGTGGAAGAGGGGGAGGAAAGAATGTTAGAGCCATGCGTTGGGACATGATCAACAGAGACATTTCCTCCTACCCATAACTGATGGCTAACCCCATAACTCACGGCCCATATGCCCCCAAATAGGAGGGTCCCTGCAAAGCGAGGGGAGCAAACAGGGAGGAGGCTAATAATGGTACCAACTTGACTGTATTCACTGAGTACAAAACTAATAAAATTAAATTAAAAATAAGTAAAACACTGCATGTATAGATGTAGGTTTCTTTAAAGAGTTATTTCTTTTTTAGTTAATTGTTCATGTCTACTTCATCTACTGCAACAAAAAAGTTACTTTAAGATATATTGAATAAAAGTCTCCAAGAAAATGTAAAGCATTATGCTAAGTAGGGTAAAACTACAGGGCATTCAGGTAGGAAGATGTTTGACAGTTCAGTTCTCAAGAGTAATTTTCTATCATTTCAATGTGTGTTTAAAGACAGGGTTCTCAAATATGGAATGGGGTGTGTTGATTTATATTGAGTAAATCAAGTCTTTTTGTCCTGAGAGAAATTTCATTTAATTTTTATTCAAATGACTAAGGTGACTAGATAGATAGATAGTCATGATGTCTAATTAAAAGTCCCTGAACACTTTGGCTGATCATTTAATTTCTCAATATAAAAAGAAATTTTAGAATTAATTTTGTCCAAACCTAGACAAAGGAGAACAAAGACAATTTTCACAGAATATTAACTGAATTAATTATGCCACTAAATTTTCTTAGCCTTGACCTATAGTTCATAAATATAATGTCTATTGTCTAAAATATATAAGAATAAGGAATTTTCTAATTTCATAAGGCAGAAATTATGACTGAAGTCTTCATATAACTCATTTTCTTCTTATATGTTGTATTTATGCCAATATATTTGTTCATATGCATGCATATACATTGTATAGATATATATGTTCACAAATATAATAAACTTAATATATTTAATATAGTACCTGATTGAAATACATAAGGTTAAAAATTTTTAAAAATATATTAGTATGTACACATACATATATACTTAGATATGTTTCTCTTTTCATTTACATTGACATATATTCTTTTTCATCATTAAGAATAATATATAGGGCTAGAGAGATAGCTTAGTGGTTAAAGCCTTTTCCTGCAAAGCCAAAGGACCCTGGTTTGATTCCCTGGGACCCATGTAAGCCAGATGTACAAGGGGGTGCATGTGTCTGGAGTTTGTTTGCAATGGCTAGAGAACCTGGTGTCCCATTCTCTCTCTTCATTTTCTCTGCCTCTTTCTCTCTCAAATAAACAAATAAATCTTTTTTTAAAAAATGATGTGGGCTGGAGAGATGGCTTAGCGATTAAGCACTTGCCTGTGAAGCCTAAGGACCCCAGTTCGAGGCTCGGTTCCCCAGGTCCCACGTTAGCCAGATGCACAAGGGGGCGCATGCGTCTGAAGTTCGTTTGCAGAGGCTGGAAGCCCTGGCGCGCCAATTCTCTCTCTCTCCCTCTATTTGTCTTTCTCTCTGTGTCTGTCGCTTTCAAATAAATAAATTAATTAATTTTAAAAAAATGATGTGTAGAAAGTTAAAATATCCAGCTATGCTAAATTTTAAGTAGTTCTGTTTCATTAGGTTATTGGACTTATATTAATTTAGAAACTAAAGTGAAACTCCACAGGCCACAGCACATTGAATTAAGACTTATTTTTCCTATTATTTTCTATGACAGCATGGCCAATCTTAAACATCATACCACCAGCATGAGAGATTCATTGTAAAGGTGGAGTTACAAAGCCACTATTTCCCACTGAAAGGAAACAAACAAAACAAAACATATTTTTAATCCTTAAGAAAATATGTTGGTTGGACACCATTTTTATTTTTATAGGCAATGAGCACTAGCAACTCAATAAAGGAGCTTTATAGAAACTCACACTAGGACACATGTGATTTCTATGAAATGGACAAGGAAGATCAGGTAACAATGAATCTCTACTTGCTATTTACAAAAAAAAAAAACCAGTTTGTTAAATGAGTAAAATATAGTTCAGAAAAAGAATTAGATACAGTACATATAGTACCATCAACAATGTTATTCAGCAAGATATTTGATAGTTTGCATACAGTATTTTTCTTTTTGACTTTTTATGCTTAGTTGTATTTTATTTATTTCTATGTAACTGTCAATTTTATCACAAAAGTGACATACAGCCCCCCAAAATCTTAGTGTGTCACATTGCCACTACGTTTGTTTTATAGAATAGTTTAGTAAGGACAACACTCTTTAGGCCATGTGTCTGAGTGTTCCTGAACTCTGGAAGGTATGATCCAGATCACTCAACCAGTGAGTTCTCTACTTCTTTATTTTGATAAGTCTTGGGTCTCCCAGTCTTTGCCTCTATCTGTCAAAAGAAAGTATTCTAAAGAAGACAAATAAGGGGCTAGAGTGATGGCTCAGCAGTTAATGTGTTTGCCTGTAAAGCCAAAGGACCTCAGTTTGATTCCCCAAGACCCAGATAAGCCAGATGCACAAGAGGGTGCATGTGCCTGGAGTTTATTTGGAGTGGCTGGTGGTCCTGGTACACCCACCCCCCTTTCTTTCTCTTTGCCTCTTTTTCACTCATTGTCTCAAATAAATAAATAAAGTGTTAAAATGTTTAAAAAGAAGACAAATAATAGCATTAATCAAAGGACTTACATACACACATGCCCAAGGCTTTTTAATAGTTCCCTGTGTCAGTGTAGTCAAAGAACTGTGGAAGCTTCACCCTAGAGTCCATGATCTTCCAAGCCAAAGACTTTTGACTCTGTTCTCAGTATTAGCATGAATTCCTTCCCAATTTTCATTGTATTCCACATGCTCTCACATGTTCTATTTTCATCTTATTTTAGTTCTAGAATTTTTAATTTTTCTCCTTATTTTTCTGGTCAATTCATCATCTCATGGTGTTTTGTTAAAACCTCATTAGCATTGTATATTTTTGTATTTCCTCTAGCTGTGGATTTATAGTTATATTACATTCTGATAAGATAGATCAAGACTTACTCTCCTTGTCTTATGTTTGTTAAGGCTAGCATTGTATCCAAACACATGATTTGTTTGAGATAAAAATTCCATGGACTGAACATGTGTTGTACAGTATTTGAGTGCACTGTTATAAAAAGTATATGTTGAATAAATTTGCTTCTCTACTATCACTTAACTCTGATATTTCTTGGTGTGAATAAAGTAATGAAGACCCTCAGCATTACTATGTTGAGGTGAGTCTGTATCTTGTATTCTGTACAATGCTATTTTGTTGTAGTATGTTTAGAATTTTTTTTTTAATTTTCTCTTTCAAATAAAAAGAATAGCTTTCATGGATATATTAATCTGGGTTTACAATTACTGACTTTTAGAGTTAAAATACAAAGGTCCATGCCATTCTGGCTTGTAGAGTTTCTGTTGTGAAATATTTGAAATCTTTATTTACTATGTAAATAAAGATAACAACTTTATAAGGATTATACATTATATTTTGTATAATATTAAACTTATATAATCCTTAATATATATTTATATGAGCTGGTCATTATATGTATTGTATACATTGTACATAAATTACTGTGTATATACAACATGTATAAGACTGTGTTACTGTCCTGCATCTTCTAATATTTCTTCTTTCTTTAGTGTACTTCTTGGTTTAAGAAGTAAAAAGTAATATGAGGAGATTCTGTTATGTTCTTGTCTGCTTGCTGTTCTAAATTTACTTCAATATATGGATAACTATTGTATTTTTTAGATTTTTGTTTCCTATGATTTCATTGAATACATTTTCTTTCACTTCTTTATCTATGTCCATTATTTTTCCAGGAATATTTTTATGCCTCCTTTTTTTGAGGCAAGGCCTCAGCTCACACTGACTTCAAACGTGATATGTGTTAAGGTTATCTTTGAATTTCAGATCCTCCTGCCTTTACCTCTCAAATGCTAGGTTTATAAATACATGATACTATGTCCTGTTTGTGTGGCTTTAGGGACCGCACTCAGGTCTACTGTATGAAAAGCTAACAATTTACCCAGCAAGGCACATCACAAGCAACATATCCCCTTTCATTTTTTTCATTCTTATAAAATTCATTATGAATTCTTGGTCCTGAATTTTGTCTATTTCACTGTCCATGAAATCCTTTAATGTGATGTTAGGCAATTCTTGAGAAGTTTCATTGCCTTTAATTTTATATTTTCTTGTGTTTCAGTAACTGGACCTAATACATGTGGGATTGATCAACAGTTGATTTTTTTTTTTTTTAAGTCACTGTGCTCTTTCAGTTGAAGTATTTGCAATATTCACATGAGAGCAGATTGCAGTGGGGATGAAATGTCGTTTCTTCTGACTCATCCCAGAGTCAGTAGCTAAATCTCCAGCCCACGTGAGAAACTAATGGGTCCCCATCTCCATTACTCTGAGAGAACAATGCCAAGTACGGACACAAGCCCACCAATGAACAGCCCCTACTGTCACTTTTCGGGAATCGGGAAATAGGAACGTTATTCATTTACTAAGGTATGATTTTCTAAAGGCAGCAGTAGAAATAGTACAAGATGATTAGGAACAGCGAGTAGAATTTGAGTAAATGAGAAAATACACCCGGAAAAGTAAATAGAAGGTAGACCATATAATTAAAAGAAGAGGAAATAAATGAAGCTTACCTAACATTAGAATGAAAAAAGGAGAAAACAGTAAAAAAAAAAAAAAAAAAAAAAATACAATGGACTCCTACAGTAATCCAAACACTTGGCAAGCTGAGACAGAATGACTCAAACCGCAGAGCCATCCAGTACACCTTGGGACTCCTAGTTTAAAACATCATTCATGGGCTACAAGAGGGCCTGCACCTATTAAACTCTCTATTAAAAAAGTAAGGGCTTTCTCATTTGTCCTGGTGCTAACTTACTCTCCGTTGGAGAATCTGCTTCTCTTTTTCAGATAGATGCAGATCCTAAGGAGAGAGCCACCCCATCATACCTCAAAAGGGCCCCGGCTGAAACTAAGAAAAATTGGCGAAACAAGCAAAGGTGCTGTTTTCCTGATGAACCCGATACCAGCACAAGGGGGAAGGAGACCAACGTAGAGAAAAATCAACTCCTACCAAATCAGAGAGCCAGAGCCCCAGAGGCCCCCTACACCTCATCACTGAAGCAAACCAAACATGAACCCAACATGGCTCAGGGAAATTTGGCGGAAGAGGGGGCAGAAAGAATGTCAGAGCCACATGTTGGGTCATGATATACACAGACATTATCTTACCCATAACTGTGGGCTAACTCCACAATGCACGGCCAATATACCTCAACAAGGGGGAGGGGCAGGTCACGGATGAGCCTAATAATGGTACCAAACTGCCTGTACTTGTAGAATAGAAAACTAAAAAAAAAAAAAAAAAGTGTTGGGATGTGGAAGTAGTGCAGGAGAAAGTGATATACAAAATAGTAATAAATATTCAACACAGCGATCTCCGTGCATTCCCTCTTCTGAGTGCAGAAGCGCGGGGTGTGTAATCAATTGACCTTGGCGCAAGTGTCGAGTTTTGGGTCACGGGCCTGAGCAAAGGACACAGGGTCTCCCTGGCCCACTCGCCTCGCCCTCAGCACAGGTGCAGAGCCCCACATCCCTACATCCCCCCTTCTCGCCTTTGCTCCCCGGCCACATGGACCTGCGTCTTCAGAGCAGAGGGAACCTGCGCTGCATTATGCGTCCTGTGTCATCTGCGAGTTGTTGGCTCCAAATCCAAAGGTTGTGGTTTGTGAGCCAAGCATAAAATTATAAATTTACAAGCGTGGGGGCCTTTGCCCAGCCGGGCACTGCCGAAGCTCGACGCCTGCGTGCAGTGGGCCAGCTTCACCCCGGTTCCGGTGAGCCCCCAGGTCCCACCCGGCCTCTGTGCAGGGCAGGCTTTGAACTGGGACGCGGGCCGCTTCTACCGCAGCGCTTTCCTCGGAAGTTGGCGGCGTCAGCGCACCAGGACCCGGACGGTCCCCTGACCCTTGCAGACTTCTTCGCCTCTGCAGCTCCCGGCCATCCGCGCAGCACAGCGACAGTGACCGGCGCCTGCCCCACACAGAGCCAGGGGCGTTTTCTGAGCTCAGGCGTGGCTGCGGACCCCATGCGTGCGCTCCGGCCATCAGCTGTGCTCAGGGACGCGTTCGCCCTCGGTTGGCTGTTGGGTTAGGATCACTGGGTCACTGTTGCGGCTGTCCCTTTAGGGCCCTCTCCTCCCGTTGACAACACGGCAGCCCAGGCAGATCCTCTCTGCACTAACCTGCAGACACCCGCGGTCCAGCAGCCGTGAGGCTCTCCGTGGACAGTGGCAGTTGCAAGCTTCTGCGGCGCTACCCGGCTTCCCTGGGCCGGACTCCTGCCCCGGCGCTGAGCCTCAAGAAGTGGTCCTCGGGCTGGAGAGATGGCTTAGTGGTTAAGCGCTTGCCTGTGAAGCCTAAGGACCCTGGTTCAAGGCTCGATTCCCCAGGACCCACGTTAGCCAGATGCACAAGGGGGCGCATGTGTCTGGAGTTCGTTTGCAGTGGCTGGAGGCCCTGATGCGCCTATTCTCCTTCTCTCTCTTTCTCTCTCTCTCTCTCTCTCTCTCTCTCTCCTCTCTCTCTCTCTCTCTCTCTCTCTCTCTCTCTCTCCCTCTTTCTCTCTCTGTCTGTCCCTCTCAAATAAATAAATAAAAATGCCAAAAAAAATTTAAAAAAAAAGAAGTCCTCCACGCTCCCCTGCTCCAGTTTGCACAGTTCACTTCTTTCTTTGCCAAAACTTTACACCATCATCACTGAGCGCATGTGAGAGCTGCTCTCCAGCTTCCAGCGGCAGTTTGCCCTCGGATGCCAGCAGTCGGGGCTTGCACGCCACTCAATGTGTTATCTGCAGTAAATGAAGTCCTGGAAATCAAGTCAAGTCTCCTAAAGAGGCAGGGAGGTTATACTCTTACTTTATAATATCTATACAGGATATATATGCTGTCCTTACAATTTATTTGGTTGTAGAAAATAGATAGAAATTCATCCTTCACAATTATCACAGATATTAAAGTATTATAAATAATTAAGATCATGAATAATGTAATTAAACTGTGAAAAACAAATTATAAATTCTTTCTGGTGCTAATCTCTTAAGTATGTAAATATCGCTGTGTGAGGATAGTGCACACCAGGAAGACTGTCCTTCCCCTTCCTCCCTTCCCTTTTCTTTTCCCCTTCTTCCTTCCCTGCCTCTCGTCCTTTTTCTTTTTCTCTCACTTTGTCTATTCCTTCCTTCCCAGCTGCCTTCCTTCTTCCTTCATTACCTTCTTCTCTTTACTCGGGTCTCTTAAAATGTTCTCAAAAATATTTTAAGTATCAAAAATGATAACTTAAATAAAATTAATAAAATGAAAGAAAAATCATAGGTTATTTCCACATATAACAACATTTACATTTAATTTCCAAATAAGTCACAATCATAAAAACAATGAAAACATTAGGCATGTCATACTTTCTCTACGTTCTGTATAATTTACCAGTAAAATGTGCCATTACATATTAGTGATTCTAGGGCCTGCACTTCTTTACATATTTATAGAAATCATGCTGGAATTCTCCCTGTCACGCACACATATGTTTCCTTACTCAAGTTTATGCAGCTATATGTATGAATTGCTATGATGAAAAATATAGTAATTGTGGTATTTTTGAGATTCTGTATTTTCAAATCCTAATTACAGCAATTGTCCATAGTAAGAAGTTAATGGCTTTCTACAGCAAACAAGTCTTTAAAAAAATATACACCTGGAGATTTAAATTTAAGGTTATTATTGAAGACTATGAAAATATCCCATATTAAATATTTAAAGAAATTGAAATTCATAAAAGAGCAGATGTCTTTTTGCTAAATTACATAACAATACTCATTTCTTCATAAGAGAAGTAAACACTCACAAAACCAATGATATAAATCACTGGGATTAGTCTTTGAAACTAAGAAATAAATACAGAAAGTGAGAAATTTTAAATTGTGTATACAGCCATACAGTATCTTGTTACATTTTATTTCTTGTTAGCTTTAATCTTCCATGATCTTCTAGTTTTCATAGCACTAAGGACTCAGTGAACATTTTATACTGACAACTACAATTTAATTTTCATACAAGTTCCTGTTTCTATGAACAGACAGCCAGTATTTGGAACAGGTAAGTGTTCATGAAAAGGAGTCATGGCTGAGCCAAGTCACATGTTTCTGAGTTACAAAATAGAAAACAGATTTATTGAATATTTTATTTATTTATTTGGCATACAGAGAGGCAGGTAGAGAGAGGGAGAGTGGATGTGCCAGGGCCTTTAGCCACTGCAAACAAAGTCCAAACACATGTGCCACCTTCTGCATCTGCCTTATGTGGTTCCTGGGGAACCAAACCTTGGTCCTTAGGGTTTGTAGGCATGTGCCTTAACTGCTAAGCCATCTCTCCAGCCCTCAAATATTTATTTTTATTTTTATTTCTTTGAGGGAGAGAAACAGGGGTGATAAAGAGGAGGAGGAGAGAGAGAAAGAGCAGGAATAAGCATGCCAGAACCTCTACCACTGTAAAAAACTCCTGACATATGTGCCACCTTGTGCATGTGGCTTATATGGGTACTTGGTAATTGAACCTGATTCCTCAGGCTTAGCAGGCAAATGCCTTAACCATTAAACCATCTCTCCAATCTTGAAAGAGATTTTTTTTTTTAATTCAAAGCTTAATTCAAGGTATCTAATGTAAAATTAGCCCCTATCTCAAAGTAAGCATTAAGCTAGATTACATAAAACAATAATAAGTATTGATTCAAAGATACAGGTTAAACAAAATTTCAAGATACAAAAATATTTTCTAGGTGGGTGTGGCAATGCATGCCTTTAATCCCAGCACTTGGGAGGCAGAGATAGTAGGATTGCTGTTAGTTCCAGGCCATCCTGAGACTACATAGTGAATTCCAGGTCAGCCTGAGCTAGAGTGAAACCCTACCTCAAAAAAACAAAAAAAGTTTTCCATAAAACACATACATATAAACATGTTCAAACAATAGGAAGTGACTGCCTATAGAGCATAGGACATTTCCAACACTCAGGGCACACCAACTAGACAAAAGGTAGGGAGTTAGAAGAGATGATCCCTTGGGGACATTGTCTTTTAGATAACTCAGCCTATGTATGCTCATAAACTAGAAACAATCTATTCTGTCTCAATGATGTATAAAAGGATATGTAAATCAGGAAAATTACAAAAAGATGTGAACCAGATGGAGTGTACAATAACTAAACACTGTCCAAATTACCAGCAAAATAAAACCAAGTTGTAGAAACCTTAGCCTTGACTGGACCATATACCCTGATATAACAGATGCAGAGATGACCACGCTCCTATATTTCTAGCAAACATAATCACTGTGTAACCAATAAGAGACAATTGTTCTTAACCATGTGGAACCAAAATTAATTTCGCAATTATGAACCAACAGATTGTGATAAGCATGCCTCCCTAACACTTAGGAATAGGAAGAGCAACATAATTGAATTTGATGTTGCAGGGTAGAGATGCTGTTTAAGGAATAAGACTTTTGCATTATTTTAGTAACAGGTTAAAAACGTTAATGATGGTATCAAATATCAAAAGGCTGTTCTTGAAAAGTGAAATTTCATTAAGTTAAGAAATATTTATATTTTTATAAAATGAATATTAGCCAGCATATACATAGATGTTTTTGTTGATGTGGAATTTGTTTTTCTTCTGGTGGCTTTGCATTTGTCAGTCTTTAAATTTTGACTTTTCTGCTGTACTTGAGATGATATTTAATATAAAATTAATTATTCTTTATGGTCTTTTCCATATATGCTTTGTTTTGTGGATTCTCTACCTCAGCTTACTTCTATATTTTATGACCTCCTTCCAAGTGGGCATTTTTGTCTCTTTAACAAGCCGACTTTTCCAATTTCAGGTAACCAGGATTCTATTATCATTCCCCACCTTCCCTCCTAAGAACACTCTATCCCTTCACGGTCCCATTATAAATTCAACGTGTGTATGTGTGTGTGTATAATCTTTATATAAAAGAAAATGCAATATTTGTCTCTGAATTTGGCATATATCACTTAGGTTAATCATTAATAATTCCATCAACTTCTGTGCAAATATTTGGATTTTATAACTCCTTGTGGCAAACAAAACTCCAAGATTTCCATGTAGTGCATGTTCTTTATTGATTTTTCTGTAGGTCATCATGTAAGCTTGTTCCATTTCCTAGCTGCGGTGCATAATATAGTATATATGGATGTACATGTATATCTGAAGCAGGTGTAATACAACTTTGGGAAGTACCCATGTTATATCTTTTTATCACAGTTCCTTTATTTCCTCCTTTTTATTTCTCTTCTTCCTCTCTTACATGATATAATAAATCTGTATTACAAGAGGATAACTTATTATCCTTATCACTACTTTTTGTTTTTAGAATAACATGTGGTAAAAATGGAAGTAATCTTGGTCATTCACCCAACAATCACTTAAGAATGTTAGTTTTAAAGAAGGAACAAGAAGAGTCTCTGAAAGATGAGTGCATAAGATTTATTATCAACATAATTCTTTAGGTTTTGCATACATCCCTCTTCAAAGCTGCATAGTTTCACTTTGTTCTTTTTTGGTTTGTTTTTTATTTATTTTTATTTGAGAGAAACAGACACAGAGATAAAAGCAGAGAGAGAGAGGAAGAGAGAGAATGGGCATGCCAGGACCTCCAGCCACTACAAACAAACTCCAGATATGTGCCCCCTTGTGCATCTGGCTAACCTGGGATCTGGAGAATTGAGCTTTGAACCAGGATCATTAGGCTTCACAGGCAAGCACTTAACCACTAAGCCATCTCTCCAGCCCTCACCTTGTTCTTTATGAGTATGTGTCTATGAACTCTAGACAAAAGTTGTTTAAATATGATAAAGTAAAAAAAGAAGGAGCATTTTAACTGAATTGGGTTAATATTCCTAAGGTCTTTATCTTTTTTTTCTTAATCTGCAATGGAAAGAAAAAAAAAAAGAACCTGTCTCCCTTATGAATGCATTTCTGAATTTTCATTATAACCTTGAAAACAATTTAATCATAAAGTAAGCAAAGCCATTTTCATGGTGCTGAACAGCCATCACTACTACACAGCATTAAAACCTGAAAATGAGCACAGTTAGTTTTACCAGCTGATTTAGTTAAGTTCACCCTGAGGCATCAACACCAGTTATAACTAACAGTGCAGTCTGGCGAGCAAGCACCATTACCGCTAGCTCTACAAAGACAACAAAGAAATGGTCATTTGTCTATATACCTAATCTGAACTTTATCGTCAATATTGTAATGTTTCCTGTTTTTTTTTTTTTTTTAACTTTTTGTTTGTTTGTTTGTGTTTGGTCTTTGGAGGTAGGGTCTCACTGTAGCCCAGGCTGACCTGGAATTCACTATGGAGTCTCAAGGTGCCCTTGAAATCATGGCGATTCTCCTACCTCTGCCTCCTGAGTGCTGAGATTAAAGGCTTGTGCCACCACGCCCAGCACTTTTTTTTTAAGTTTTGAAACAAGTATCACCTTAAGTTATTTGTAGTCAACTTCACTGACATATTGGCTTTAACCTCTAGAGGCTACTAATTATAACAAAGACATTATATAGACTATAACTATACCTCATTTTAGACTATTAAATGTCATAGACCCCCAACATTAGGTTAATGGTGTAAAAATTATTAACTCTAAGTAAACAGAAAGAAAACTATTGCCAATTTTACTTATAATGTGAAATAGTATTTATTTATACATTCTCCTTTTAAATTGATTAAGTCATAAAAGGTCATGTGCTGAGTGGCCATTCATTTTAATATGTCTAACCACCATACATTTGTGTACCAATTATTCAGATCTCATTCCAAGCTCATAGTTAAGATTTGAGTGTACAATTGACAAAAGAAGTGAAAGTTTTGTGATATTTATCCAATAAACATAAGTAACTCATGAAAGTTTATAAAAATCAAACTGTCTAGTCATGTACTCTCAGTTTTCAGTGACCACACAGAAAATTGAAAGAATGAAGAAACTTCCTTAAAGTTTGCAATGGAGATAGAGCATAATTCAATAGTTCTAACTCACAGTTCCTATTATGACCATCATTCTAATGTACAATACATACTTCATATGAAAAACATGTAAAGTACAAGACTATTTCCAAAAATACTTGCTACCACCAATGCCTGGGATCGTCTCTCATAAAAATTGAGCAAATGGAAAACAATAGTGGCGTATATAAATAGTTTATAACCAAGAAGGTTTCAGCAAGAACAGTTCTTTCAAGCAAGAGCCTTTAGGCAGCCGGCTTTAGCTTTTCCTTGGAGAACCTTCATTCAAGGACGGATGCCAGTGTAGGAGACTGCAGGCCCGGAGCACGTTACCACGGGAGTGGGCGGGTCTGAGCCAGGCCAGCACCGAGGGGCACGTGAGAAGCAGCACTGGGGACCCTGCTGCCCCTGTGCGCCCTGCGTTTGACTTCTTTGATCCTCTTCTTACTCTGTGTTCACGGTACCCACTTTGGCTTGCCCTAATTCTACACATGCAGAGAGAAGTAAAGTTGTACAGGTACCTAGTTTTCTTGTATCTGTTTTTCACTGAAAATAAATAAGTATTCAACTATTGAAATGTTCATTTTTAACTTAACTTTTGGAATGTTTCTGAGTTTTCAAAGTTGGTTTCACTCTCCATGCCTTCTATAATAACAAACTAATGGTGAATTCTTACTGACCTTACAAAAACATTATATATTTAGTTGTCTTTCAGCTCTTCTAGTATATATGCATATATGTGTGTGTGTGTGTATGTGTGTGTGTGTATACCCTTGAAGAGAAAGAAATATATCATATCTATTTTTAATACCAGTCATACAATGCAATGTATACCTGGCATTAGCTTGACACATATTAGTTTTCAATAAATATTTGAAGGAATTAATTATTTAATGACTGAATTCCAGACATCATAAATTCACAGAAGGCTAATGTAAGAGAGACATTAGATGTTTTGAACAGCAATTTTGATATCATATGTTGGGCTCTGAAAGGCGCAGGCGTGAGGCCTAGTGGAACTTCCTGAGTCTAGCTAAAGTTCGGTGACCTGTCTCTGTCCAGCTAGGACTCAGCAAGACGCCTAATGGCTTCTGGCCTGCCACTTCCATGTGTTAATTGTAATTACCATTTCCATAGTTACAGTTTACTATTGGCCCTTACCTCTGCCCCCATCCTAAAACCCCCGCCTTCATCCCCAACATGATATAGGCAACTGCTCATCGCAATAAAGTGAGATTTTACTGTGAGTTCCTGCTTCGAAAAGACTTCCTACTCAGTGTGGTTTTTCTCCGGTGGCCAGGAGGGGTCTGGGTCCTCTGACGCTCGTCATCCCCTCAGCCCCCTAAGGAGGAACCAGCAGGCCTGGTCCTTCCCTCGGCACTACCTACCTGACCGGGAAGGAGCCCCACAATCATATGCAGGTAGCTGATTAATAATGCCAAATATATGTATTTGATTGTTTATTTATTGACTTTTTAATTTAAAAAAGTTGTACTCTGAGAGACCCCCTTAATCCTGCCCCAGTTCTCCTAAGGGTCTTCTTTGGTGGGTTTATTACTATTCATTGTTGGGACCAAGAGTTCTCCCTCAATCCCTGTTGGAGTGGTGCCTTGCCTCTGGCTTTTCCCACCCACCCTGAGGCTCTTAATAATCTTTCCACCCTCTCACAATGTTCCTTGAGCCTTGTTGGCCTAGGGATCTGATTTCATGTTGCTTTCTCTGTACAGTCTGGATCTCCGTTTTCATGAGATTTAAGTGACCAGCACATCTATAGCCACTCCTTGAAACTTTTATTTCAACTTGCATCCCTGCTTCCTTTGTAGTGACTTCTGGGCCTAGGCAGAGGAGGTGGCGTTGACTCATCTCATCGTGGGCAGTCAGCTCTCTATTCTTGATGCATCCTTGTTCTCCCAGTATTCTGCACCGTCTATAGGATAGAACAGATAATCCAGCCAAAAATGAGAACAGTTTGAGCTAGAGGGGGTAACGCTATTTATTGGAGATATTTATTGATGTGTTTGTCCACTCTTCTTAGTTAAAGAGCAGTGGAGGTTCTCTCTGGCATCTATCGGTTTCCTATCCCAGGGAATTTGGCTTGGTTATCAGTCACATTTGAGTTCTTCCTGAATGAGCTGGTTTCATGTCCAATCAGTGAGCAGCTGGTTACCTGTCACAGCTGTGTGCCACTACTGCACAAGTGTGTATTTCTTGATCAGTTGGTTGGTTTCATATCTGGCAGGATCTTCTGCTTATTCAGTGTATCGGCATCTGGTATTTTCTAGCAGTCCCCACAGCACACTCAATCACTGTGACGGCTAGACGTGGGGGAATTGGATTCCCTCCTCCTGAGAAAAATATCTTCAAGAACGATATCCAGGGAGACATTTTATATAGAATTGAGTCATTACCTTTGTCTATTTCCACCCCTTATACTTTTACTCTACCCCTGTGGAATTTCCATCCTCTCTTGCTTCCACCTCCCTTTCTTCCTTCATTGCTTCCTTCCTTCCTCCCTCCCTCTCCTTTCCTTTCCTCTTTCTTTTTGCTGACCATTGACTTATTGTCAAATACCTCTTGTTCCCCTCCCTCCATATTACCCATCTTTCAAGCATTTTAAAATCCTATTGAGGAAAATGTATTACTTTGCTTTTTTAGATTAAAAGCAATACTTGATAAAATAAAGATTAGTTGCAATGAATTCTTTATTTCTTGAATGCTTTTTATATGATATTATTGATTTTACTGGACAAAATATATTAGTAATGACCTTTCAAAATATCCTTACAATATATGGATATAGATAGATAGATAGATAGATATAAAGATTTACAATAATTCAAAATTTCAAGTCACAGAAATCTATAATTTGTGTACATTATGTATGTGAGAATGATAAGATATTTCTACATAAAAGAACAATTGATTCTTGTGTATTAATATTTCCCTTGAAAGAGCCTCTTTTAACCTTATCCTTTTCTAAACTTTCTAATTCTTCTGCACATACTGCAGAACACTCTCTAACTCTTCTGAAAACTGAAAAATATGCATCACAAACTGAAAATACAGCAGAAATGCATAACCTCATAAATTCAAACGAAACAATCCATACACACATGTCTTATTCTTCTTATTTATTTAAAATTTACACTTTTAAAATGTAATCAATTTATGAATGACAGATAGTACTTTCTATTTACTGTCCTTTATTTTCTCTATTATCAAGTAAGGGCCTACTTTTCAATGAGATTGCGTTACTTCATTGTAGACATTCATGAATGCATATCAGTGAACAATAACTATCGCTCCCTAGTGAAAATTATTCAGAAAAATAGATAATAACTACTAACAATAGTAGGATGAGCAAAAAGATATCTAATATGTGAATCATGTACTTGACATTTGATGCCAATAACTAAATACCCAATGTCTGACGAGAAAATGCACAAGATTTCTCTGCATGTCAATTTTATCAATGTTAGTTTTGTTATCAAAAAATTAAAAATATTTTCTCATTTTTTTTGTTATTTTATTTATTTATTTGAGAGTGACAGAGAGAAAGAGGCAGATAGAGATAGAGAGAGAATTAATGGGCATGCCAGGGCTTCCA
The DNA here is from genome assembly GCF_020740685.1 of Jaculus jaculus. Classification (NCBI taxonomy): domain Eukaryota; kingdom Metazoa; phylum Chordata; class Mammalia; order Rodentia; family Dipodidae; genus Jaculus; species Jaculus jaculus. Next base: position 78,273,640 of record NC_059115.1, read on the forward strand.
GCCACTGCAAATGAACTCCAGATGCATGCTCCCCCTTGTGCATCTGGATAACGTGGGTCCTGGGAAATCAAGCCTTTTACCGGGATCCTTAGGCTTCACAGGCAAGTGCTTAACCTCTAAGCCATCTCTCCAGCCCTATTTTCTCATTCTTATCTAGTCCCTGGATATTGTACTATCAGATAAAGCCTACCATAGGTTTATTCATTTAGTAATTCCCCTCTAACTGAACTTTTGTCCCAAAAGCCTGGATTATCAATATAAATAAACATTGCCTTTCAGTTTTTATTCCATGCTTTTCCTCTCCAACATGTGCTAAGTTGTAATGCAATATATGATGTCATGGGATGATTTGAGTTAATTTCCTGGTGTTTTTGATGAGCTCCAAGTTCTATTAGAATACATTATAAACATAATACAGTATTAATGGTTCTTATGAAAATGCAATAAATTTGAAATACATACTTTTTAAAACATAATGATAATGCCCATAACTAAAATAATAATAAAATGTTGCTATCCTTTTAGTAGCTATTAAGTGGAATGGCTTTGCCTCCTAAAAATTCTAGTGCTTAAGAATTCATGCTACCTCCAGCATCTGTGGAAAACATAGGTCATCATTTCTTTTGTATGCTACTTTCTGAATTGATCATTTCTTTAATTTTGTGTGGGAGCACTGTCTGAGAACTCACATATTTGCATTCATTTTGAGTACCATCTCTGCAGTGAGTTTTCTCTCCTTACTCACTTATTAATCCATTGTGTATATTGATCCAGAGACCTTATAAAAATATAAACACTTAAGACCTCATAAATTATGATTGCCAGTTTTGGGGGTATAGTTAAGAAGTCATAAATATATCAAAGAAGTTACTTTATATTTATTTTTGAATACATTTAATCACAAATGATTCCAGAATTTTAACAATTTGCACATTTCCTACAAAATCAGAGTACTTCTGTCTTATGTTAAAAGCGCTATACTTGAAAAGTTCTTCATTCAAAATATCTACTAAAATAACTTTCTTATACTCATGATATAGTATCATTTTCTACCTCAGCATAGAGTAATTTAATTTATACATTTATGTATTGATTCTCATTTTTCAAGGTACTTATGTTCTATAGAGTTTTTACAAACTACAAACACTTAAAGGAAGTAATAATCTTGATTTCTAGATATGGTTATGACATTTTTGTATTATTTATCTAAAACACATTGGATATTTCTGTTTAAGGACCCACTTTCCTCATATAGTTTTTATAATAAATAACTCTATGGTCTTTTTATAACCTTAAAATGTGAGGAGACTCTCAGGCAGACATTCAGATTATAGGCATATTTGATAAAGCAATTGTGAAACAAACCAGTCTCAATGAGATGAAACACACACATTTTCCTTTAACCCTTCTTGTGTAACATTCACACTTTCTATTTTTGAAATGTTTTTATTTATTTATTTGCAAGAATTGAGAGCTAGAGAGTTATGGTCTCCAGAGTACCTAGTCACATCTGCTACAGGAAGCTTCTCTGGCTAAACATTAGAGCAGCACTCACTCATGAGTAAAAGCCATCACGTATCCAGATAGCTGGATGGCACTTTGATGGGCAGAACATATCTATTTAGTCAAAAAACAATAGCAGTTTCTCTGAGAAGTTCTATGATATGTCAAGCCTTAGGCTTTTGACTAAGTTTTTACTAGCAAGTATAGATTCTCTTCCATAGAACAGGCCTTAAATCCAATGCAGGGAGCAGTTGGTTACCCATAAAACAACCAGGGCACTGTTGATCCAGTAAGAATAATGCGCCTGGGTGTCTCTCTTCTGCTGGGATATGCTTCAGCTTTTGTTGAACATGTCAGTACCATAGGCTACTCATCCACTAGCAAGGCTCTAGCTGTCAGATCCACAAGGTACTGTGGCAATACTTAGTCATGTGCTTGAAAAGCTATGTATCAGTAGGTGAATGATTCAAATCGTTGCCCACATAAGTCACCTCACTCCATCCATTATCGTGAATAATCAATGTGTTGTCTCACATCAAAACGAGACTGGTAAGCACAGTTTTATTATATCTTGAGGAGGAACTAGAAAAAATAGTTCCATAATTCTGTTTTATGATTTTTGTATATTTTTCTTATTTTTGTTAGCATTTTGACAACCTTTTGTGCACAATGGAAACATTCCTTCCCAGTTTTAGCCAAAGTCACAGTCAAAATGACCATTTATCTTATAGTTGGATAACATGTATAACACTACTGTCTGTGAGATAAGTCACCTACTGGGAAATTCTTCATTTATGTCTCTTTAAGATAAAGGAAGAAGTACTGTAATAGTCATCTTTATTTCTCAGTTTACTGATTCATGACTCTTAGCTGTGGCATCGACATTGCCACATATAGGCTATTGATTTCAAATATATACCACAGCCTAAATAACCACATCCCAATCCTGCAAGGGTTGATAATCTAAATTTAATCATAACTAAGAATTTAAAATTCCACTGTAATGTTGGACAGCCATTTGTTTCAAGATTATGAAGAAAATGAATATTCCTTACATTCCATAGATTTTGGGTCATTGTCAAATAATCGTTATCAGGAAATTATCTGGTTCATCAGAAGGGACATTGTCTGAAATGCCAAGTTTATGAGCATGACATTCTCTAAGTCCATGGCTATTCTGGGAAAAGCACAAAAGTTAAGAAAAAGAGCCCAGAAGTGTGTCCATATTCAAAACAGCTGTGTACTACAAGGATAACATATGTGACTAAATAGCTGAGGCAGCTTCTGTATTGGGAATATGGGAACATTTTGCCACTTCATGGGAGATGGGACCTTGGCCATATCAAGGGACAAATGTTGTTTATGCGACAGACATAATGGAACCCAGTAGTTCCTATAACCATTCCTTCCTGTGAGTGGAAATCCTATATAATGATCCTGTGAATAACTTCTATCATTATGGCTTAAGTCACTTTGCTCATGAGACATTTATTCACTGAAAAGATTAAGATTAATTGAGAGTAAGTCGACTAGCATCAACCTGATTTTTCTCCATACTACCTACAATCACCTGTCATACAATATTTATTTATCTGTTATAATTTATTGAGTCTCACAACCTTAAACTAAAAACATTTAGTATGGGATTAATTGACTCTAATTGTTCACTGCTATAGAATTTCCAGTATGTAAAATGTACATAATATAGAATCTGAAACATCTGAAAGATGGTTTTAAAGCACATAATACTTAATATAGAACTTATGTGAAGCTACTATCTGTTTTACAAATTATAGATTAGAAGACTGAATAGAGCAAAGATGCTGGTACTCATCCAATGGCATTTTCCTGTTAAGTGGCAGAGCTGAAATGCACACACTGTTTGTAAATTGTACCTCACAAACTCTGATTTATAAACTATACTTTTAATTAGTATGACATACAACCCTTCTTGAGATACTGGATTTTCTGAGGGAGTAGAACACTGTCAGAAGATATTTTATAGTTTGAAATTTTAGTGTAATGACACAGAAGCCTGAGTAGATGCAAAGTTTTGACCCTTTTGGTGTCTCATGTGGAAAGAACTGATCATGGAGACACCTGTCTGGATCTACATGTGACCTGTCTTACAGTCGCACAGAGAAGGGGGGAACTGGAGAGCTGCAGACTGGGTGACAAGAGGAAGCCCCAAGGAGCTTCAGGTAGGGTTCTTGTCTAGCTTCCACCTACACAGCGAGGTGAGCCACAGTGAGGTAGAGTTAAAACTAACCTGCTATTCAGCTCCATACTGACGGATTAAGATAGATTATGCCCACAACAACTAGATCGGTTTACATCTTTAGTCCCAGCAGCAACAAGAAGATTGCCATGAGTTCAAGCCACACCTAGGCTATATAGTGAGTTCTGAGTTTGAATCAGTCTCAAAAAATACAAAACCAATAGTCAAAAAAGATCAGTTACTCCTCATGTGGATAAATACAACATCAGGCATAGTCTGGAAGTTTTTATGGTTGAAGTTTTATATTCAGAGAAAAATCAATGGACTATTGAGGCAACATTGCAAAAATAAATAACATAAATAACAAATGCAGTGATAGAAATTAGTAAGTTATTACAATTCTGAAATATGGACTTTGACATACACATGATTTAATTAAAAGACTAATTTGCATAATTTGTGAGTTAAAAGGGGGTGTACAAGTTCAAAAGTATCCCCTGTAAATGTTTATTTCTACAAATTCAGAAGCTAAACTTAAGAGCTCAATAAACATGGTATTAATTAAATTGGACAGAGAGTGAGGTAGAATTCATGTGATGGGAAAGACTTTATTAAGGACGTGTATGAATTTTTGATGAGGCTATATGAGCAAAGGGCTATTTTTTTTTTTTTTTCCTAGATGGGCCACTGGCGGTTTGAATGAGGTTTCTTCCTCAGCATCATGTGTTTGGAATAGTTGTTCCCGGATGGCAGTGACTTGAGGGTTGGGCCTGGCAGTAGGAGGTATGTTCACAGGGACAAGCTTTGGGGGTGTTAAATCCCAGCTCCCCTCTGTAGCCACTCCCATTCTCACTAACTCACGGTCACTGCTATTCACAACTGTTATGACCAAGTGTCATGCTTTCCTGTCAGAATGAAGCTTCCTCTTTGAAACTCTAAGCAGAAATAAACTCTTTACTTCCTTAAGCTGTTTCTGTTTATATGTTTTGTCCCAGGAAAAATAAGAGAACTGCTGTGGCCACCAAATGACAGAAGCAAAGAAAGGATTCAAAACTCAAGTTTAAATCTGTGAATTATTATTTCATTTGGGGTTACTTACCTGAGAATGGGCAACTTCTGAACAGCTACACCACTGAAGTCTCTCTCCCACTCCCTCCTCCTCCTCCTCCTCCTCCTACTTCTTCTTCTCTCTCTCTCTCTCTCTCTCTCTCTCTCTCTCTCACCGACAAATCCTTGGAAAAGGACATTGATTTGTAAACCTCTTTCTCCTAGAAACTATTGTCTACAAATCCTTGGTAAAGAGAAAGGATTTGTGAACCCCTTCCCCAGGAAAAGGGAATGGCTCCAATCTCGCGGTGGTCCCTTTCAGTAATCACAGGTGACCACCAACCCAGAGGACAACCGCCATGCTTTGCTCTGAGGATAGCCTTCTAGCACAGGAAGGTCCCAATGCAAGCACGGGGATGAAAAGCATGATAGACACAAAAGAAAGGGCCAAAAGGAATCACGAGGGAAGCAATAGCTAAATAACTGGTGGTGCAAAGCCTCCTTTAATTAAAAGAAGGCCATAAACTTGCATACCCAAAATGAGGACATACATGAAGTATGAATAAAGGAAAAATCTTGTCTGAGCATGTCATTGAAAGATGGATAGGAACTACTCAAAGTGAAAAAAAAATCAGAAACATCTTAACAATCAAAACAAATAAATTTCAATTATGCAATAATAATATCAATTGCAGAATTTTGAGAAAAAAAGAAAACCAAAATGGACTAAAGTTAGATGATCACACTAATGATATTTTATAAATTACAGTGACTTGGAATATATGAAGAATCAGTAATTGGTAATGAAATCAAGTAGTTATGTGTAAAATAGACTCATGTGCACATAAGATTTTAAACTTCTGAACAAGATGCCATTGATGTGCATCCAACAATGGATGAACAATTTGGAGAGAACAATGATGGCTGTAATACAAGAACTAGTTGGAAAGCCATATGGAAATTTAAAAGAATAAATTCAGTACAGAAAAATTTCATTTCACAATGTGCAACATGAAACTGTAGATTTCAGAACAAAACACAATAGTCTCATCACTTGGGTTACCCAAACTGTTCAAAAGGCAGAGAAAGAAATTACTTGGAATTATAGTCATTAGTTAATTTGTACTAAAGAAAGCCTCTAAATTCAGAAGGTAATGATAGTGTTTATAATAAATTAAGCACAAAGTATTCATAGTCACTAAAACATCTGCCACTTACCTTCACTTACCTATTAAACTGCATTGTGCAGCTGAGAAGTGACCGAAATGATAGTGAAAGGATATTAATATAAATTTTATACTGAATTATATTACAAATTGTCTGGGTCAGAATCACCAAAGAACTTTTTAAAAAATATTTTATTTTTATTTATTTATTTATTTGACAGAGAAAGAGGGAGAGAGGGAGAGAGAGAGAAGAGAGAGACAGAGAGAGAGAGAAAGAGAGAGAATGAGTGCTCCAGGGCATGTAGCCACTGCAGATGAACTCCACATGAATTTGCCCCCATGTGCATCTGGCTAACGTGAGTTGTGGGGAATAGAACCTGGGTCCTGCGGTTTTGCAAGCAAGTGCCTTAACTGCTAAGCCATTGCTCCAGCCCCAAAGAACTTTTGAATGATTTATTTTTTTTTCCATTCTGACATTTTCATATGTATCTGTTATATATTTGGATGTCATCCCCTTCTGAAATGTCCTCTATTAGCACCAAGTACCTCCCAGCAGTACCTTGCATCTTCTCCATTAATCCCATCTTACATCCATGTTTCTCTGAGTCAAGGAATAAAATTAGGTTTGCCTGAATGATTGTGGGATAAGGTTATTTACTGTGGCATGGGCAATTTACGAGTGCATTGACACTGAACCACCTGAATATCCTTCTCCCAGAAACCTTTAGGTGCCACTAGCCACTAGAAGGTCTGGGGTCTCATGTATCCTCCTCCTGATGTTTGTTGGATGTCTGATGGCTGAGCATTAATCTTGTGCTGGAGCCTGCAGGTGGTGAGTGTTCCTAATAGCCGTATCTTATCCAGATGTCAGCATTCCCCAACACTCTTCCCCATATTCTGGCTCTTACATTCTTTCCTTCCTCTATTCCTGGTCCCATAGATTAGCCCACCTTGAATCCTTTAACTGTTTTAATTGAAGGCTAAAGTGATATAAGCACTTTGGAAAATACTTTTCAATATAGCACAGAGATGAAAACTTTGCGACATATGGTATAACAATTAAAACCCTAGCTACAAAACTAGGAGAACAGCAATTTTCCTTCTCCATCACATGCCCTGTCTGTGGACCCAACAATGGCACAGATGGAAGAAGATGAGTACAAAGTTCCCTAATATTGACATTTTCTCAATAAAATAAAATAAAATAAAATAAAAGTTGTAATTTTACAACTGCAATGTGTTCACAAAAATCAACTATATTAGCCATTTAAACTATTATCTATTTTAGTAACATGTAGTGTCTGGTAACATGTGGGAAGCAATAAGTCTTCTGCTATTCATTCTATTCTAGTATGTTCTTTTCAATTGCCACTACCTGTTTCTTAAGGTTTCTCTGGTAATTATTCCATGTATTTTAATAGGGCATAACAATATAGAATTTATTTGTTTTCTATTTTAAATTTTCAACTCAATAAATCATCAAATGGAGATTGGTCTGCACAATTTTTTCCTTGTACCTGTATTAGGTTTTGGAATCAAGGTGATATAGGGTTTACAAAAATAGCTGGATAACATTACTTCCTTGTCTATTTTAGAGAAAAGTTTGAGGATTGATATGATTTTTCTTAAAGGTCTGATTGAATTCACCTGGCATAATGATCTGACTATACTTTGTTTATTTGGGAACTATATTACAGCTTCAGTCACATTGCTTGTGACACATATGTATAAATTGTTTATCTCATTTTAATTTAATTTTGGGGACAGATGTACAACCCCTAGACATTTACCTGGTAGATTCCAAATCAGCATACCATTGAGAGGCTTGTTCATCAGTATCTAAGGCAGCACTGTTTGTATTAGGTGTGTTATGGAACCAAACTAGGCATCGAACAACAAAGGAAAGGTGAAAAAGTAACTTCTATATATACACGACAGATTTTTTTAATCCATAAAGAACTATATCATTTTTTTTGTTTCAACTGAAGATAATCGACCATATTGAATCAAGTAAGCCATGCTTAAAATGGAAACATCCTTGTATTTTCTTGCCTTTGTATTTTTTACAATTTGTAGATACAAAAAAAAAAAAAAAACAAACATGCACTTATATGTGGCATGAAGAACAGTGTCCAGGGGAACAAAGGGAACCAATGGGAGGAGGAGAGATGTGGAAAAGGGGGTCGAGGGATATAAAGGTCACATACTTAAAATATGACTGATATTTAAGTGAAATTAAAAAATACGTAAACATAATGAATGAAATAGGTATATTTTCTGATAATTAAACATAAGTATATTCATTTAAACCAATTTTTTTGCTCTACCTATAATTTATAACTTTTAATTAGAAAGCAAATTAGCATACTAAAAAAAAGCATAACAAACTAGACCACGGGAAATTTACAAGCATGCACCTTAACCACTAATCGATCTTCCCAGCTTAGACAAAAATAAATATGGAAATGAAATTTAGAAATTTTTTTCGATATAATATTTTATTTATTTGTGAGAGAAAGATAGGGAATAGCATGCCAGAGCCTCCAGCCACTGCTAACAAATTCCAGATGCATGTAACATTTTGTGCATCTGGCTTTACATGGGCACTGGGGAATCAAACATCACTTGTTAGTCTTTGTAGGCAAACACCTTCATCACTGAGCAATCTCTCCAGCCCTATAAGGAATGTCCTAATAATACTTAAGATATTTTTGATAATAGCCATCTATAAGAAACATATGTAACCATAAGTGGTACATAAGAGGAATAATAAGAGGCAGGTAGAGTTTGTAGGTACATTAGTTGTTGTTTCTCTCTATCCAGAGAGAGAGCTCCTATACAAGCTTAATTTTTCTAATATACTTAGAACATTGACTCAGTTTCTAGGAATTTATTCCTAAGAAGGCTTTAAAAATAGTCTTTGAAACACTTTCAATTTAGCTGTTTGGCTTGGGGAGAAAGATAATGAGTTTTATCAGTAGCCATTTTACTTGCTGTATAAAGTAGCATTGACACACCAGAACAGTGATATGACTTGGGATGACAAAAATAACAGCCAAGAAATTTTCCTTTCTAGCCTAGTGTCCTGGGGCCAACATGAGCAGATAACAGACACTGGCAATATTATATAACAAAATGGTATTTTTCGGTTTCATATAGATTCTTATCAAATTATGGATCCATACCATGGTCTTTACCTCTGACTCCAGTCGTCATTCCTACCCTCCCTTTCTCTTAGTGCAGGCACAACCATGATAGAGCTTGAAACCCCGAAGGATATCAAGCTGATGAGAAGTGGCAATCAGTTAAGACATGGCATAGATTCTATTTTGCACGCTCTCTGTTTCCACGTAGTATGTCTGCTCTTCTAGATGTATCAGGAACTTCATATTATGTTCTCATTACACAGTACCCCTTGTCCCTAACCTAAAATATTGTCACCATATTTTATAGAGAGCCGACAAAAATGATTTTTAGCTTAGAGTTTTAGTGAGCAATATTTTATTTGGTTTAATGGCTCCTTCAGGCACTCTAAGAATTTAACTTACTTTAATTTTTATGGAGACAAAATTGAAGTATGTCACACAGTTTTGCCTAGAACTCAAGACCTTTGTGATCCTCCTATCTAATTTTTCCAAGAACTGGGATTACAGACAGATCAGTACACTACATCTGGCAACTTTATATTTTTTTATGTTGTTTTGATTATGTAGCTACTACTTCTTGTAGTTGCTAGGAAATAAGGGTGACTTCTCAATAGTCTACAGGTTAGAGGAGGAAAGAACACTATTGCTTAAATTTAATCCATATTATGTAATTTATTGTTTATGTAATTTAATCTAATTTATGTGTCTGTATTATATATATATATATATATATATATATATATATATATATATATTCACACATCACATAATATATAAATCAACATATAACTATAAGTTTTCATATCATTATTGAGAAGGTGAATGTCTATTGAAACATTGTATTATATACAATTATATTCATTAAATTTCATTTCATTCTGAGTTTAAATTTTAAATTAGAGAAAGTTAGCTTCCCAGTGCTATATTTCCATTTTCTTAGAGTAAACTCTAAATGCTAAAATACTGAGCTGAGTGTTTTTATGGCTTTTGCTCACATTCCTGCTCCTAGAGCATCTGAGCTGCTTAGATTTCACAGGTCGTTAGCATGATGATGAGAGTCCCTGCCTTTGGCTATATCAAAGAGACATTTAATTAGTCAGAGATATTGAGGTCTTAAAACTGTCTAGTGCACATGTCTATAACTACTTGAAATGCTTGTTATATAAGATATTTCTTCAACAAGTGAAAAGAACAAATATTGTCACATGATTCTTGTACAAAAAAGTGCCATTTAAACAATTGATTATCACTGCCATCAAAAACCAGTATCTTATGTCAATCCAGGTTTTCTCTACTTTGTGAATTTATATTGACTCTTTGTAAAAGATTTAATTGAATAACCATTCTATTTACCTTGTAAAATTATACTATCATTCTTTTGAGCAGTCGACTTTTTTGAGAGTGAATTCTCAGTCCATACTTTTCAAGCTTTTTAACAATTCTCATTTTTCTGTGAAATGGTTTGTTGGAAGATAGTTAATTAAGCTATGAGAGTTTCCTACCTAAGCAATTTAATTTTCCACACATCTGGGTGAAGTTAGGAAGACACTAAATTTCTTATGAATTAAGAATATAGATAATGACTTCAATTTGCCTCTATTATGCACTAAAGTTGTTAATTGTGACAAAGGTGGGCTGGAATGGTAAAGTAACTATGATTATATTAACCTGAAATTACTTGTAAAGGGAGAAAAAATAAATCATGCATGTGCAACATGAAGGAAACATATAGCTCAGAATTAATAGTGTAGCCTAAATTTCTGAATTAATTCTGAATTCCTGTTTCTAACATTTTCTTTCATGTTGAAATAAACTGCCCCCATCTACCCTTAGTTTAGAATACTTATCATTGTAAGTTTCATTATTTTATTTTTTAAAAAATAACTAATTAATTTACTTATTCATTCTAAGGCTCGTGCTAGGGACCTCATTTATGTTGGAATGCATTCTCCAATTGTGCACCATTCTAGCACAAATATATTTCCACCAAAAGAGTTATTAAATAATTTTTAATATTCATCATGCTTATCAAACTGACTTATCAAATAGGGACATTATCATATAGAATATATTTCTTATAGCAATTTTAATACTAGATTTGAACTGAGTCTCAAATGATCACATGAAGCCATCTTGTTTTCCATCTTCCTATACTTAAACAAAACTAAACCACACAAGTACTAAATCCATTTTCTTTCTTAGTGTAATTCAAATAAATTTCATTATCACTATAATTACCATTTTAAATACCCCATAGAATAAGATAGGATACTTTACTTCCTTGAAAACCTATAAAAATTATAATTGTAATCTTGATTGACTACATAGCTAATTTGCTGTTTGGCTTTTTTATTTCCTTTTTCTAAATAACTATTCTGTTGTTTATTATGTAAAGTTATTGGGTTGGAAAAGTTGGCCCAGCAGTTAAAGGTAGGTGCTTGTAAATCATGATAACCCCGATATAACTCCCTAGTACCCACATAAAGCCTGATATACAAATTAGCACATGAATATGGAGTTTGTAGTGGCAAGAGGATCTGGTTCCCCAAATAATTCTCCTTGAAAATAAGTGAATAGAATACATAAATATATATTAGCCAGAGGGGTTGTGGTGAAAATTAAACAATGATTCTTTCATCAATGGATAATGTGTGACACAATAAGATCAGTATTACCAGCTTTAGCTATAGAAGAGAGTCAAAAATAAAAATAACTATGACCCTTCCCCCACCAACAACTAACGATTATAAGATAAGGGAAATAAAAATTCACGTGAAGGCCAGCTGAGTATGAATGCATTGTAAAAAATGGCTATATGCTACCTGTACATGAAAAAGAGCATAAGAAGACAGAAAAATCTATCCACGAATTTTTGAACATTCAATGCAGATAGATTTATGTGCGTGTTCATTAATTTTTTCTGTGTTATACAGAAACATTGCATCCATTAACAAAAATACAAGCCAGTGACATTAATTTTATTTAAGTGAAAACTAAAAATGAAAATCAGTGGGCATTGTAAGGAAGTGAAATATAGAAAAGATGAAAGATAAATAAGAAAATACTGCTCTTGTTATTTCTATGATGTTTCTCACCCCCCAGATGCTATTTCAGATCAACTCACTTCATCGGGTGCAATCTGAAACTCACAGCTTTGGTTGACTGTCTTCGCATCATGAATGTCTCAGGAAACATTTTTTCTCAAGCACAAGAAATTCAGAAGTCAGGAAACTAATGTTGACTGTGAAAATTTAGTTTTCAAAACTGCAATGTGAGACCCCAAAATTGTGAACACTTCTTGTTTGGTTTCCATGGGAGACAACTGTGAGACTGTGTACATTTTTACATATACTCTAGAGGACAAAAATAGCAGTGGCCGATTTAATAAGATGACATTTGCTGGTTTTACTTTCTCCTTTTTACTGGAGTCTTCACACCTCACTTGGGTGAATGAGATAACTTTCAAATAAACTATTTTCAATAAGCAGCTATTTCAGGCTTGATCTTTGGGGAAGCCCAGATGGGAAAGATAGGATCAACAGGTATGCCTAGAAAGCAGATCCTCATGGAAGTCTTGTGCAGCTGGATTGCACATCCATCACTGCTGATTAAATTGGAACAGCCACAGCTCTAGCTACACTTCTGTGCCACTTACTGATGAGTTGGAACAGTTACAGGTATGTTTAGGGTAGGTTATTATGTAAGTATGGGATTTGAAGACTATTAAAATATAGATAGTAGTTTTTGTTTAGTTAAAAGACTTTTAGAAACTATTCTTTAATATTTTATTTGTATTTATTTATTTGAGAGAGAAATAGAGAAAGAGGAAGATAGAGAGAGAATGGTCAAGCCAGGGCCTCTAGTCACTGCAAACAAACTCCAGACACATGTACTTCCTTAGGAAATCTGGTCTTATGTGTGTCCTGGGGAATCAAACCTGGCTCCTTTGGTTCTGTAGGCATGTGCTTTAACTGCTAAGTAATGTATTCAGCCCCTGATTTCAAGAACTTTTAAATCACTAGTAAATTTTACAGAAGAGAAATATGAATTCAGATTAACCAACTACCAGCTGAATGGAAGCCATGAAGCAAGAGGCTCTCTGGTATCCTTCAGAGACCCACATAGAGATCAGGACCAAGGTCTACACATAAAAGCACGAACATGTAAGGAATTCTGTAATTCTTTGGCAGGTCACTTATGTCAGACTTAAGGTTTACTCATTTTTAAGTGAGTTCTTAAAATGTTACAAAGCTTGTTGAAATATGTGTTTTTCAGTACCTGTCCCTAGGAAAGACAGTAGAGTACAGGGCTCTTGAGTTTGATGTTAGCATTACCAATACATGGCAGCATGTGCTCCATTATTAAAAGCCTTATTCAACATTACATCCTAAGACTTGGCCATAACTATAGACTATGTAAACTTGATAACCTGGCCTCTGTGATCTAGAATATCAGATGGAGCTAAAAGTATAAGGGTGGATGAGTATAAGATATAGAAACCCAGGAGGAAATCCTTGATACATTTTTCTGATGTCCGAGTTGAATAGGAATATCAAGTCCCCCCAATGGATTTTCTTTTCATTTTGAATAAAATGATACCTGAAATGCTTTATAACTCTCATAATAGTTAAATATCTGAATAGAAAATACCGAAGTTTTGAGTGTTTTGAGTTGAGTATTATATATGCACAACAGGCATAGCGTCCAAGCGCTCCATGGTGGAGAAATATGTTCATTTACCTGGAGGAGGTGGGAGGACAAAGCACAGGGAAATGGCATGCGGTGCTGAACAGCCTAGAGATTTTTCTTCTATTATGTCAATGCCTCTCCCTCAGTGCATTCCTACATTGTCATGGTGGTTTCCTACGGAACAATGCACAAAAGGGTTTAATCTTTCAGTTGTGAATAGAGGAAGCCCGTATTATTTGTTGATACTCTGCACTCTTGATGGTGACCTTAAAACACTAAAGTGAAAGAATGGAAGATCTCTAAGATGAAGACATGCCTAGTGAGCATTATGCGTGGGAGCATGGCTAGCGGTGGATGCTGCAATCATTTGTTCAGCCCTCTGGAGAGCACAATTTGAGAATACAGGAGACAGAGTGACGTGGGGTAAAAGCACAGTCAACCCGGAGCAGGATGGGGTGCGGCGCTCTGTGTTTCCCTCCAATGTCAACCAGAAAATATCTGCAGAGGGCCAGGATATGTCTTCCAGTTTTTCCCCTTCAGCATCTAGTGGCCAGGGTAAAAGAATGCTAAGTAATGGGCTTAGTGGGATGCCTAGAAGCTCTTTTGCTATTGATATCATGAGCTCACTCTGGGAAAGCATTAATTACACTCCTCCCACTGTTAAATGCCAAACCTGATCCAATTAGAAGCCTACCTTAAGTCTTGGCAGGACACCAGAGGCATGAAGGACTGACTGATTTCACCAGAATTCTTTGCTCTTGAATGTGGAACAGTGTGTCCCGGCTGAGATGGAAAGGACTCAGGTGTTCTCTGGCTTGCTCCTCTGAACATGCTTTTAAGCACACCTTTATCTAAGGACTTAAGGAAGGCTTAGCTTCTGCACATTGCCTTCTGAGGATGACTGACTATCACAGCAAACCAAATACAAGAGATTCTGAACTCCTTTTTTTTTTTTTTTTCAACTAGCTCCTCTTCTATATTAGTGACTGTTTGTGCCAAGCTCCATCATCCATGCCTTAATGTCCATAGACTGAATATTGTGTGGGTTGTGTGAAAGTATTGACAGCGATGGTGAGGTCATGAGGTAAGAGACACAAAAGCCAGAAGGTAGTATCCAAATGTAACCCTCTTTCTACAATTCCCCTTTCATTCTTTCTTCCCCACTGCTAAAGTATTTCCTGTGTCTTAAAACATAACAATAATTCATTGAACATTGAATTTTCAACTGTTCTTTATTATTGGCACTTTGAAGGCTCTTGAACCTTCCAAGTAATCAACATTGTCTAGAAAAACAAACAAAACAAGAATCATTTCTCTTAGGAAAAGTAAGAGCAGCAGTAGTCAGCGACCATAAACAGTGTAAATATTAGAACACAGCTTCTTGGTCTCAGAATATCCTTTTAGTCAATCAGTAGTATTGGTTTCCCCCTTAGAGTCCATAAACTTACCAGCCATAGATTTCAGACTAGATTTTTAGTATGGAGGATTCATGCTCACCCAGAGAATGAGTCTCAAATTCAATCAGAGCAGTTGACTTTTCCCCTAGGAGTTATGTCACTATTATAACAGTGGGAAACCCTAACCTATGCAGTCTATTGTGCAGGATTCAGGTGGTATCCACGGGTAGGTAAGCCTATTATGACTTTTCTCCCACAGCATGGTGCCCAGCACTTCCAGGACTCTAACAGCTGGTCTTCACAAAGGAGACTTCCCGTTTCATCCTACCTTGCATTTTCAGGGTAGTGCTACCAGTGCTTTTGGTGTCTTCAGGAATAGGGTCTTAGCATATAGTTCAAGTGGGAAACCAAGAGCCTTGCCAATTGACTGTACCATTTGGGTGGCTGTAAGGCCCTATGTGACCAGCAACTCACTAAAATTGTCCCAGCCCAGGTACTGGGGTTTACCTACAACAACCTTTGGCTAACAAGAGCAACATTATCCACCAACATATGACATAACCTCTTTTTTTATTCTTAATTACAATTTAAGTTAGTTAAAAAGAATTGGGTTCCACTATGACTTTTTTTTTTTTTCTTTTTTTTTGGTTTTACAAACAAGGTAGGGTCTCACTCTAGACTAGGCTGACCTGGAATTCCCTATGGAGTCTCAGGGTGGACTCGAACTCATGGCAATCCTCCTACCTCTGCCTCCCGAGTGCTGGGATTAAAGGCCTGTGCCCCCATGCCCAGCTCCACTATGACTTTGTTCTATCTACTTTATGTTTGGGCTATAGTAAGAAAATAATGTAACATATTAAGAAACAACCTTTATCAACAACATTTGAAATTGTAGAGAATTTAAATATGCATAAATATACACTATAAGGTAATGAAAAATAGATTATGATTTTATGATGAAGTTATAATTATGAATGTAAGCAGTTATATTAAAAGATTAAAATAAGCTATGCGAAGAAAAAAAAAATCTCAAGTTGATCCTTTGACAAAATGGACATTCCCCCCCCCCCTTTTTTTTTAAGGTAGGGTCTCTCTCTAGCTCAGGCTGACCTGGAATTCACAATGTAGTCTCAGGCTGGCATTGAACTCACAACAAACCTCCTACCTCTGCCTCCCAAGTGATGAAATTAAAGGTGTGCGCCACCATGCCCTAGTTGCCATTTTCTTTTTTTTTTTTTTAATGTTTTATTTATTTATTTATTTATTGCAGAGAAAGAGAGAGAAAGAGAGGGAGAAGAGGAAGATATATGGAATGGGTTTGTGCACCAGGGTTTCCAGTCACTGCTAACAAACTCCAGATGCATGCACTATCCTATGCATATGACTTATGTGGGTCCTGGGGAATCTAGCCTAATTCCTTAGGCTTTGTAGGTAAGTGCCTTATTCACTACACCCTATCTCCAGCCTGTGTTACGATATGAATCATTAAAATAGTTACTCAAAAATGCAAATAGTTGGGCTGGAAAGATGACTTCATAGATAAGGCACTTGCTTGCAAAGCCTAAGGACCCAGGTTTGACTCCGTAGTACCCATGTAAGCCAGATACACAGATTGGCACATGCATGTGGACTTTGCCATGGCTGAGGCCCTGGTGCACCAATTCTTTCTCTTCCATCTGCCTCTATCTCTCTGTCAAATTAAATAAATATTTAAAAAATAAAGTCAAATCATTAATAAATAGTTAACTGGCAAAGAGAAAATGTTTATTATCTCATTAATATTTTCTATTATGATTCATGATTTGATGAAGCACTTTCCTAATTCTTAAATATTTTGAATATAGTGACTATCATGACACAATCTTCAATAGTAAACACTCAAGTAAGTTAAGGAGAAAGTCTGTTGAACATGTATAGTGCAGGGGAGATGACTCTCTGGATAAAAGCACTTTCTGTACAAGCATGCTGCTTGAGTTCAGATCTCCCAACCAATGTGAAGATGGATGTGTTTGCTGGTGCCTTTAAACCCAGGGTGACTATGGCAAAATGGGAGGCTGATCAATTAGAATCACCAGAAGTTTGTTGGTCAGCTAGCCTTACATATGCAACAAAAATATTTATAAAAATAAGACTTAGTAAAGCAATCTTTAAAATTTTAAGTATTAAATAACATATTGCTAGTCTAAAATAAATACATTTTTTTCAAAGAAACACCAACAGCTGTTTATTACATTAGGGAAAAATGTAGACACCATCTTGCTATGTAGTTCAAGGGGCTCTCACACTCGGGATCATTCTGTTTCATCCCACTGAATCCCAGGTTTAGATCTGTGTACCATCATATGTGGCCATCAGGACATCATGAATAATAAAATCTGTCCTGCAAATACATACAGATGGGCTTACCTTATCCACAGTGAGATTCTATAGCTTTGAGAACAAAATTGGAATCAAGAGATGGAACGAATATTAGTTAGGATTATACATCTACTCTATAATTACTGGGTTCAGAGCTAAGTAAACCCTTTGTGTGCATTTTAAATCTTCACAATTTTTAGGCTGTGCTTTGGTTGGTTATAGAACTATGAGTATTTGTCTGTTCAACAATAATGTGAACACATTTTAAATATGAATAACGACTGGTATACAAAAAGATTGTCGGGCTGTACACATTGCTTAGTGGTTAAGCACTTACCTATGACGCCTAAGGACCCCAGTTCGAGGCTTGATTCCTCAGGACCCACGTTAGCCAGATGCACAAGGAGGAGCGTGCATCTGGAGTTCGTTTACAGTGGCTGAAGGCCCTGGCATGCACATTCTCTCTCTGTCTTCGCTCTCAAAAAATAAATTAAAATAAAAAAAATCTTTAATAAAAAAGATATTTGGTTCATAGTTCTGGTGAACACTGGATCTAATGAAAATACATGGTTCTAATTGGAGGTCTCTCTTCTGGTGCATCTCAGCACATATTGCTCCTGATCATGAAAGTACAAGAGCAAAGAAAAGTTTTGTTCACTAAAGTTATGATTCAAAGAATTTTTTAAACACTGATACTCACAGACCCACTTCAAAGTAACACTCAAATACTTCATATTTCCCCTTTTCAAAAGTCATCTACTTTTTCTCTTTCTCTGTCTTTATTCTGCATTTTAATATTCATTTTTTAACCACAAAACCAAGCCAAAGCAGGAAAACAAGACCTTATTTATTGCTAGAAATAAATAAAGGCAAGAAGGTAAACAAAAGGTAATGTTTAAACTCTTAATAGTCTTTTGGAAACCAAGTCTCTGGAGAAAAGAAGAAAATATAAGTACAAAATGTTACTTTTTGATGAATTAATCAGTAGTTGAGTGAATGAATCGATGAATGATCAAATGTACCCCAGGACATGAGTAGACAGAGAGAAAATGCAGTGAGAATGCAAAATAACCTAATTGTATTACAACAAAGAAAGAGCAATGATTAAGATATAACTAGCAACATGTGGCTTTTGAGTACTTACTAAAATTGAAATAAAGAAAAAAATAAGATTTAGATGTTTTAGAAAATATATGGAATACTGAAAATAATCATGTTATGGTATATTACAAACATAAATGTCAACTTACAAGTGAACAGGAATGGTATGTAATTTTTTTAAAATAAAAGGGGGAAATTACATTAAAAATAAGGAACTGTGGTTTCTGAGGCTTCATTTCACCACTCTTATTAGCATTGAACTTGAATAATTAGGTTCATTGACATAATATCATGCACTAATCATTTACAACTTGGCAATCAAATAACCTGATTAAAGACAAACACAATTTACACTTTAATAAGTCAAAGTATTGATCAAACATCACAGTTAAGTTATAGGCAGCAGTATCTTCTATGACTATCAAAGTGCAGTCAAGGGTAGAATGCCTATAACACTTACTAATGAGACCTGTCTTCTATTACCTTCTCCAGTAAGTTGCTCCAGTTTAACACAACATTCAAATGTTTCTCTATATGGTCCATTTAAGTATTGCTATGTCCTTAAATTGGCCCCAGGCTTTTATCTGGAGGATGCATGAACACAAGTTTATTCTTACTAAATAAGGCTCAGAAGATGACTAATGCATAATTGCACCAATACCAGTGCTAGTAAATCGGTCAGTATGTTGTGATTCCTTACAGAGCAGAGCGAAGGGTTGCTTATGGGGACATGGAAGACTCAAGAGCAGTTGCATCACCAAAGGACCCGCACAAGTAAGTGACTCACCTAAGGCGCTGCATCACTGCAGCAGCACAGCCCTTGGGATGGTGGGTAGCGCTCTGTGGCTTTGGAGGAAGCTCAGTAGGGCAGGGGTAGGACAGTCCCTCCTCATGCAGTTGCTCATCCTTTATGTATGCTGAGAAAGCTGTCTTGCAACCATTTCACAGAGGTGCTGACCTCCTGAGTCTCCCACAACCTCCCAAGAATTCTTCAGTTTGGAGAAAATCGCTACACAACACTGTAAACAGAGTTTGGGCCTTAATAGTTGTTTACTGTCTTATAAAATTTTGGAGACCCTTTAAGTTTCTCCACTACTAGACTTGATTACTTAAGTCTTCCTCTCCCCTCTAAGGAAGAATATTTTAGTTTGTAGGAATTCATTTTTCAACAAATATTTATTTATTTATTTTTATGACTGATATGTTTTCTGCTAGTAGATATATAAATTAAGCAATGTGAAAACATCAGATTAATGATAATCTATTGCCTAAAAATGAATGAGAAAGTTACTATACAAAGCATTGTAGTTTAACTCAAATTCAATACTCTGAAAGATAAAAGAATATATGGTGCTAGGGTTTTAGATTAGTGATGGAATACTTTCCTAGCATGACACTGAGTATATAATCAGTAATGACACCAAGCAGAAAAGAAAGATAGGAAAGAGGGAAAGGAAAGAAAGAAAAAGGAAGAGAAAAAATAAAAGTAAGGCAGGAAGAAGTGTATGTGTACATTTTTCACTACCATTACATTTCTAGAGTATTACAAATGTTTATGCTTATACCTATCACATATTTTGTAGGATTTGCAATAAAGTTATGAATTAAGATACAATAATCACTTATTTTCAATACATCAATCACTCATTTTAATATAATATACAAGCTGCATTTGCCTGTGTAGCTGAAGACATGTGTATAAATGTGATGAACAAAATAAATATTATACGTATGTTTGTTTAATTAAAATTAAATTATATACATAAACAAATATACCTATACACATATATATTGGTAGATATAGATAGACATGTAGATACAGATACATTCATATATATGCACATATGTGTATGAAGTATGAATATTGAACCTTCACTAGACCCTTACAGGAAACACCTGAACCACAAGACACTGGAGAGGGTAGGATCAAGTCTAACCTAAATCTTCTACATCTTCCCTTCCTCCCTTTCCCCCTCCTCCCTCTCACTCTCTCCTCTCTAACTCTTGTATATTAGTTATTTTTTCCTCATTTTCTTAGTGAGCACTAACCTGTAACCCCCACTACCAGTATGGAGCTATCATCCACAATGAGCTTTTGATCAGAGAAACCTACAAGGTTTCCTAAAAGAATGACAGATTTCTGTCAGAGTACTTGATGACCCACCAAAGGTCAGTGGTAAGATCGTACTGCTGAAGACTCCATATGCAACTGACATGTAAAATGGAATGAAATGGCTGGAAGCCAGGAGAGAGTCAGTCCCCAGACAGTCAGAGTGTTTAGTGCCAGAAGGTGCTACATGGGCGACTGGGTGAAATGACCAATATCTGTCCAAGCAACTCATGGTCTAACCTACTTAGCAACAAATAACCTGTTGTGATGCCCACACAAGTCTAATAGTGGCACACAGCCATGGTGGGGAGCCAACTGCTCTTGATTTGGCTAACTGATCCCATCAGTGGTACGAGACCCATAGCTGGAGCTAGGAAACAAGTCAGAACCATATCCAAACATAAGCCCACTCTCCAATATCAAGCTACCATCAACCATGGGGTACAAGAGGACCTACACCTATTACACTCTCTATCAAAAAAGTAAGTGTTATCTCAGTTTTCCAGGTGCTAACTTACTCTCCGTTGGAGAATCTGCTTCTCTTTTTCAGATAGATGCAGATCCTAAGGAGAGAGCTGCCCCATCATACATCAAAAGGGGCCCAGCTGAAACTAAGGAAAATTGGCGAAACAAGCAAGGGTGCTGTTTTCCTGATGAACGGGATACCAGCACAAAGCGGGAAGGAGACCAACACAGAGAAAAATCAACTCCTACCAAACCAGAGAGCCAGAGCCTCAGAGGCCCCCAACACCTCAGCACTGAAGCAGACCAAAAATGAACCTAACATGGCTCAGGGAAATTTTGCGGAAGAGGGGGTGGAAAGAATGTCAGAGTCACATGTTGGGTCATGATATGCAGAGACATTTATCGTACCAATAACTGTGAGCTAACTCCACAATGCACGACCCATTTACATCAACAAGGAGGGGCCATTGAGAGGGGGTAGGTTATGGATGAGCCTAAACAATGCTACCAAACTGCCTGTAGTTGCTGAAAAGAAAACTAATAAATTAAATAAAAAAAAGAAATAAATTTACAAAGTGTTAACTATACAGTAAAAAATTTGCTTGGTTGCAGAAACACTTGAATCTGTACATACTATATGACTTTAGCATGTTTCCAAAACATGTGTGTATGCATGTGCAAGACTATTTATTGCAGTTAGAATATATTACAATACTAAAGATGGTAGGTCCTTGATTTTTATTAAAAGTATGACATTGATTATAATCCAAAAGAATAAGTAAATATTCAACTACTTACATACAAACAACTTCAAGAGTATGTTTTAAATTTAATTCCTTTAACATTGTTTAGGGGTGCTAAAAATTCTGTACGGTTTGAATAAAAACAATAAAAAAGGGTAACCCACTTGTGCTATTTTGCAGCTTGTATGTTAATGATGTATAGACTAAACACATTAAATCTTATGTATCTTGCATAAATTTTCATGAAGTAAACATTGAAATAAACATGCCAAAAACAAAATATAACCTCAGAAGCTTGGTCTGCCTCTCCCAGTTACAATTTTCCCAAAAATTATCACTTTCCTGTAATCTACTAAAATGATTGCTATTGTTCTTAAAGTTCATCTAGAATGATGTATCTGGTAAATAGCTTTGCATAGTATTTTGTGAGAATCATCCAACATTTTTAGCACATTGTTGTTTCATAGTCTTCTTTTGTTATGAGTACATATTAATTAGCATGTGGAAATTATCAATTTGTTAATCTACAGATACACTGATCCTGAGCAATTAATTTCTATTTCTTTTGTTGTTGTTGTTGTTTATTTTTATTTGTTTATTTGAGAGCAACAGACAGAGAGAGAAAGAGGCAGACAGAGAGATAGAATGCCCCACCAGGGCCTCCAGCTACAGCAAACGAACTCCAGACGCATGTACCCCAGTGTGTATCTGGCTAACATGGGTCCTAGGGAATCAAGCCTCAAACCTGGGTCCTCAGGCTTCACAGGAAGGCACTTAATCACTAAACCATCTCTCCTGCCCCTCACTTCTATTTCTACCATTTGCAAAGGCAGCATTTGGGGATGGATTTTTTTCTTTTTGTGGTTGTATTTGGAGTGAACCATTTTGCTCTTCCTTTGAACAGCTTTTTGGATTTATCTTTTTATTTCTCCTAAATCTACTTTTCACAGAATTTCCACACAGAACTAGTATTTCAGCTGAAGTTTCTAAATATATTGAAACAAAAATATTTAAACACCTTCACCCTAACTAACTTCATCAGAAATGTCACATTTTTTATGCATACCTGTGAGTTGAAATTGAATTACACATTAAAGATTAACATATTTAATGCCACTATGTGAAAACAGATAATTATTTACCTAGAACAAAACTAATTTTTCTTTACAGCTACTAAATTGTCATTAGATGAAGCATGTCTACTGGAGCAATCAATGTGTTTCCACAGGAAACACTCATGTTTACATTGATTAGCAATAGTATTCAGCTCTAAGCTATTTGCATTAGCTTTATTAAGTGCCCAACCCACAGTCATTTTATATAAAATCTTTCAAATATTATATTTTATTTGAAACCATGATGCTATTACTATAGTAATAATATCTTCCTTGATCAAAAAGTCTGTAATACAAATTTCTGAATTTTACTTTCTTTTTATGTTAAATTATTCTTATTTACTCATTTGCATTCATTGTTATATTGAACAATGTATCATATATATTGATAAGAACTTTTTCAGATATTTGACTATATCACTCACTGGAGATATGCTAAGCAGGATAATAGGCACTAATTCAAGTCACTTAAATGATTACAAATAGCTGAGAGCAGTGGCTTTTAATCCCAGCACTTGGGAGGTAGAAGTAGGTAGATCACTGTGACTACATAGTGAATTATAGGACAGCCTGGGCTAAAGCAAGGCCCTACCTCAAAAAATCCAAGAAGGAGGAGGAAGAGGAGGAGGAAATATGCAATGGAATATAAGACAAATATTGTAAACTGTGAGGACGTATACCAGTGATATAAATCTAGTCAAAAGATTCAGATATCCAAGGTGAGTTCTTAATCACTAACTTCATCAGCCTTGTATACCAATTACCCCTTTGGTTATACATGGTGATATGATAACTGAAGCTAGAAGCCTGTAGAAGAGTTATATTTGCTTTTAAATGTTGCATATATCTTTATTGTTCATTTTAGGAACTTTCTGAAAAGAATATTTAAATAAACACCAAATATTTAACTTTAATACATAGCAATAGATAATGATTCATCTACAGAATATTTCTTATAATCATTTTATTATTAATATTTTACCTAATATACATTGTTTAGAAATGATGATTTTCTAGTTCAAATGTTTTTTAATTGTATTTATGATTATGGACCTATTCTATTATCATGCCAAAATTGTATTTCTATTTAAAGTAAATATCTGGTATGTTTTAGGATTTTATCTGTCAATTGTCATTCAAATATATTTGTATCCTGAGCCATAGCTCAATAATTCAATTTGTGAAACTTCTCTTTCTCATATGACAAGTTTATGCACACTCCAGTTTAAAAAAAAGGATATGAATTTCATGGAGAGAATAATGAATATGATCCCATCAAGACAAACAAGGGATTTTAAAGTATTGCTTTTTCAAACTAATTATCTTATAGTCAAAATATTTTGTTTCTATAGATAGCATCATTGTTTAATTAAATCTTAAATTCAGATACTGATTTCAAGTAATAGTTTAAATCTGAACCATCAGCATTCAGATCAAACTAAGTCTCCATAAATACAATATACAGATCATATCACAGTGAAAAATATTCACTAGGAATAAATGTCAGCTATTGTTGACTGGCCTTTCATTTCATGGTTTTAAGTACTCATGAGGACAGCTACATTATAAGTTAACAACATTTTTCAATTTAATACCATCATAAGATTTATACAGTGCATCATGTGAGATTAAAAACCTAGTGGATTGGTTTGATAAGAGATGAAATGTTGTAAAGAAGTGTACACTTAATAGAATTTCTGAAAGTGGATATGTGCACTATAGGATAATCCCCAGGATACCAGTGAGCAGCAAATATTTCAAATTTGATGTTAAGTATTATCCCACATTAGTGTTAGTATAACACAAGAATAAAGATACATGAAGACTTATTATAATTATATTAGTAAAAATCAGTGACAATGGTGGAAATCTTAAAACACAGAAGTAAAGACATGTTATATAGAGGTAAACACACATAAAAATGAAAAAAAATATGTGTAATTAAGGAATAAACTCAAGAATAAAATGGCATATTTAAAGTAATAAAAGAAATAACAATCTACAAGGCAGCATTTCAAAACAGTAAATTTACCTATAAAAGTAAGGCAAATGAAAACTTTTTTAAAAATTATTTTTATTTACTTATTTTTATTTATTTATTTGAGAGTGATAGACAGAGAGAAAAGGAGGCAGATAAAGAGAAAGAGAATGGGCACACCAGGGCCTCCAGCCACTGCAAACGAACTCCAGATGCATGTGCCATCTTGTGCATCTAACTTAAGTGGGTCCTTGGGAATCAAGCTTCGAACCAGGGTCCTTAGGCTTCACAGGCAGGCGCTTAACTACTAAGCCACCTCTCCATCCCAAATTAAAGCTTCTTTTGATATTTAAAAATATGTGTTGTTACCATCATTTCCCTCCTCCCTGCCCACATTCCTCTGAGGACCCTCCTCACGGGGTTGCTGGCATCCCAAGGGGCAGTGGGCTGTGAGTTGTGACAGCTTCAGTCAGTCATTGCGGCAGGGGCGGTCAAGGCCTCTGGACATTTCCTCCCACTCCGTGGCTCTTTGCAACCTTTCCGTCCTCCACCCTGAGCCACGGCGGGCGTGCTTCACATCTGCTTCAGTGCTGAGCTCTCAGGAACCACTGGATTTCAGCTCTGATCCGTGTTGGTACACCCACATCCTGTCTCCTTCACCCTGGCGCAGGTTGTGAAGCTTACGGTGGAAGCAGCGCTCTTGCTCATGTCTACAGTTCCTCTGTGGTTTCATCTGGGTCGGGGCTGATGTGCCAGGGATGGTTCAGCTCTTGCCAGGGAATCAGCTATCTTTTCTTGTCTTGGTAAATTTTGCTTATCCTCCATTCTTGCTGCCTTCTGAGAAAAAAAAAAAAAAAAAAAATCTCCAACTGAAAATGAGATCAGCGTAAATTGAAGAGGATACAGATTGTTAATTTTGGTGGATGTTGTCCCACTTTGATCAAGAACAAACAAAAGGAAAATCCTAGTGGGGATTTTTCACTGGAGATCATTATCTCTGTCTCCATAGGATTCTGACTGGGTTTCCAATTCCAGCCATGGGTCCTTTTCCATTGAGCGGTCACTTAGCAAGTCGGAAAGTCACTGGTTAGGCACCAAGGCTGAGTGCCGCTGTTGCACAGGTGTATAGGTCTCGTCAGGACGGTGGCTTTTGTATAGCACTGTCTGAGGCTTGCTCACCCTGTTGTTGGCCATTTCCCCCAGCAGCCCATGTAGCGCTTTTCAGAACTATATGGCTAACCATGTTGGAACTGGCTTCCTTCCAGATTCCAGCAGGATCGCTTGATTTTCTCTGCTGGCAGTATGTGGTCTCTTCAGGAATAGGGTCTTGCCTATTCCTGGTAATCAAAGTACTTTAAAAAAAAAAAAAATATATATATATATATATATATATATATGTATGTATGTATATATATATATATATATATATATATATATATATATATATATATTTCTTTTTTATTTATTTATTTGAGAGCAACAGACAGAGAGAGAAAGATATGTAGAGAGAATGGAGCGCCAGGGCCTCCAGCCACTGCAAACGAACTCCAGATGAGGGCTCCCCTGTGTGCATCTGGCTAAGGTAAGTCCTGGGGAATCTAGCCTCGAACCGGGGGCCTTAGGCTTCACAGACAAGTGCTTAACCACTAAACCATCTCTCTAGCCTTCAACATACTTTTTGACAGAGGAAATTGTTCCAGGTGGAGATATGAAAGCATACAAACTTTAAACCAAGCTCATGTAGAATATGTTTCCATTCTAATCATTTAAAGTTAATAACTTACTAGTTTAGAAGAGAATTTACTTTATAACATGGAAAGGTATAAACGAACAGGCAAACTAAAGTACAAGAAAGGCGAGGTTGATGGAATGTTTTCACACCATAAGTAAGCAGAAACACTGGAATCTGAAAGCACATTGTGAAAACACAAAACTGCGGCTATGAACCCAATTCATCTAGCCCAATAATGAGTTTTATCAACTAAGCCAATGGATGAATTAAGCCAAATCATAAACAATATTTAAGCAAAAATATATAAAAGATGGAAAAATCAGATGTAATAGGTGCACATCGAAAGAGATCAATTTGGCCACCTTGTGCAAATTCTCATAATACAGTTTACATAAGAACATAAAAGCCAGGCAAAAATGTGGCACCAGAAAATAACATGCTCAGCTGACCCCCAAGGTCATCCGTATGACCACTGGGGGATGTAGCCGAATCTAATCACAATGCAGATTTGTGTACATAAGTCAATGAAGGTGTTGTGCAATTGAGGCTGATTCTTGAGAAAGGCTTGCTCTTTTTAGGACATATCACTACAAAACTGAAAGTTGGACCCTTGAGTCGCTCACTTTTGAACCCCCTAACACGCACTCTCGCCAAAAGGCTATCTACTGTCAGATCCTCATCAGATATTAAAGTAACCAGATAAGAATAATAAACTTGCTTTTCCAAATTCTTAATGCCTAGAACTCAATGACTCTGTCATGGAGGCGGTGCTGATGTGCAGTGGCTTCGGTCACAGCCATGGACACTGGACTGCTCGGGCTTTGTTCACGATTAATGCAGGACACAACCTTTAGACAGCTTCCCAAACTGAGCTCAGGGAGTCTCTCGACTGTGGGCTGAGAGCAGAGTCGACATGAGTACCGGGTGAGGACCTCCTGTGTGTTCTTTGCTCCTCAGGAAGAAGTCACTTCTGATGCCGAGACAAACCTAGTGGTGGAGAGGTGGTTGCAGAAATGACACAGTTCATTTCTGGAAGCTGTTATCATGAATTCTGTGTCCCATGGGCCTCTGACATGACTGTTCCTCACCATATTTCAACAAAACTTTAGTTATCTCCTCACTCCTTTGCTTCTTTTTTATGGTAAGGACAAGTTATTGCACCCCTTGTTCCATATTTTGTTCTTAACAAGCATTTTTTTTTCTCTTAAAGTGGCTATTTTAATAACAAATGAAGCATTTCAGACAAAAGAATAATGTCACAAATTAAGAAGAATATTTCAGTAGAATAAAGTGATCAATTAATCAGAGGACAAAAGACCCTAATTTTTTGTGCATCAAATAATAGAACTTTAGGGCTGGAGAGATAGCTTAGTGGTTAAGTGCTTTCCTGTGAAGCCTAAGGACCTTGGTTTGAGGCTCGATTCCCCAGGACCCACGTTAACCAGATGCACAAAGGGGCATCTGGAGTTCATTTGCAGAGGCTGGAGGCCCTGGCATGCCCATTCTCTCTATCTGCCTCTTTCTCTCTTTGTCACTCTCAAATTAATAAAGAAAAATAAACAAAAAAAATAGAACTTCAAAAATTAAGCAACAGCTTATATATCTTCAATAAAAACACAAACATCCCAGTTATTACCAGATACCTCACTGCAGTGTTTTCAATAGTTAAATTTGTAGACAGAATACCAATAAACATATACAAAATTTTAGTAAACTTACAGCATACTTTGAAGTATCTAACACTTGAATGTCTAACCAATCAATAGTGACAGAATGTGTATTGCTTATAAGCACAAAGAAAATGTATGTCAAGGTTTCCATGTTCTGCTCTAGAAGAAATAATCTGTTTCTGTGTCACCCAAAAATGGTATAATTTTAAAAGAAAAGCACATGTAACAGAAATTATGTGGATTAAAAACATGGATTATTCACTTAACTGATCCTGTATAGAAAAAAAAATATATAATTCTGACCTGTCTTGCAGAGCATTATACAAGCTTCAAAATGTTCAAAATGACCTAAAACATGAAGTAATATAATTACACCATAATAGATTAACAGAAATTTATCACAAAAATCTTACATAGCACAGAGCAAAAAGAAGGCAAAGACATATTAGAAGTGTATTTGTTTTAAAAACTGCATCAGTATTTAAACAAAGATTATTAAATTTTCTGAGAAACTTTATATATTTGTGAGCTAGGGCTTAACATATGAAATTATTGTTAGTTAAGCAGAAATTCCCCGCACTAGCCACCTCTGGTTTAATAAAGAAGAGAAAGGACAGATTGCACAGTAATAATGTTATTATAGCTAAATAAAACTTCATTGTGTTTATGTACTTCAATTCATTATGGATCCATCCACTAATGGAGAACTGGGCTATTTCATTTCCTTGCTCCCATGAGGTGTATCAATAAATACAGACACGCAATATCTTTTACAATAAGGTACACAGTCCCTGGAGTATATGGCAAAGAGTGGCATATCTGGGTCATACGGTACTTATATTCTTAATTTTTTTTGAGAAGCCTCCACATTGGTTTCCATAACTGCAGAACCACTTTAACTCCACAGCAGTCCACAGGGTTCCTCTATCAATAATACTAAGTATGTCTGTAATAATCAAAATAAATAAATAATAAAAAGCAAACGAAAAACACTAGCATTAATATCATTTACTTTATTTTACTCAGTATACACTTTGTATGGGCACATTTCCCCCCTCCCTGCCCCATCCCACTGTGGACCCTCGACAGTGGGGTTGCTGGTATTCCCCATGGAGTTGTCTGTTGTAAGTTGCGAGAACATCAGTCAGTCATTGGCGGGGGGTGGGTGCAAAAGTCCTCTAGACATGACCTCCCGACCAGTGACTCTTACTATCTTTCTGACCCCTTTTATGCAAAATTCCCTGAGTCTTGGTGGGTGTGTTTCGAGTCTACTTCAATGATGAGCTCTCAGCAGCTTCTGGATTTCTGCTTGGTATGTGGTGAGGATCCTCAGTGTCCGTCTCCTTCACCCTGGTGCAGGTTGTCAAGCTGCCATGGGAGCAGCACTCTTGCTTGTCTTGCCAGTTCCTCTGTGGTCTCACCTGGGACTTGGCTGAACTGTGAGGGGGTGGTTCACCTCCTAGGTTCTCACTCCTTCTGCAAAAGAAGAGCAGATTCCGGGGGCATGGGAATCAGCAGATTCTCATTTGTTTTCCCTGATTAGAGTCATTGTGACTGAGGTGAACCAGAATCACAAATAAGTTTTAATTGTCACTTCCTTTAAGAAAAGAGACCTTACACCTTACACTGTTGGCACGGACCATGGAGAGACCTGGTTGGAATCTGGAAGACAGCCAGTCCCCAGACAATTAGCCCATCTATTGGCTGGAAGGTGCTATGTGAGCTACTGGGGGAAAGTGGCCTACGTCTGTCTGAGGAAATAAAAATCTTAAATGACTCAGAAGCAAGCAATCTGATATGATGCTTGCACAAATGCAATAGTGGCACACAGCCATTGTGGTTAATCAACAGCTTTTGGATTGGTTAAAAGATCTGCTCAGTGGAAAGGAAACCATATCTGGAACTGGGAAATAAGTCATAATCATATCCAGATAATGATTCTACTTTCTATTGTCAGGCTCCCACTAATCTTGGCCTATAAGAGGGTCTACACACTTTAAATTCTCTCTAAATTAATAACGGTTATCCCATTTAACCAGTGCTGACTTCCCTCTCCATTGGGGCATCTGCTTCTCTTTTTCAGATGGGAGCTGTACCTGAGGAGATAATTGACCCAGTGCACGCCACCCCAGGACCAGCTGAAACCACAGAGGAACTAGCTAACAGAGCAAGAGTGCTGCTTTTTTAGTGAATCTGGTATCAGCACAAGGATAAAGGAGAAAGATACTGAGGACACTCAATACCTACCAAAACAGAGGTCCAGATGCTCCTAACTGCCCTTCACTGAAGCAGACTTAAAATGCTACTAGCATGGCTTAGGGAATTTTGTGGAAGAGGGGGAAGAAAGATTGTTAGAACCACAAGTTGGGACATTTTTCACAGAGACATTGCCTCTACCCCCATCAGAATGCATGACCCACAATCCCCATGGGGTTGACCTGCATCCCAAACAAGGAAGTCTTCTTCAGAAAGGGGGCAGGGAAGAGGGGGAGAACGGTACCAACATGTGTTGTTTACACAATAATATGTCCATATCTAATATGAGATTAGTTGGAAAGATGTTATTCAGTGAAGGGAAAATTTGGGAAAGGAGAAAGGTGGGTGATGGAAAGGGAGTATGATCATGGTATATTATCTATAGTTATGGAACAAACTTGTCAATAAAAAGTTTAAAATAAGAACAAAAATAAAATTAACAAATGAATAAAGATCTTAAACTCTTCAATATATGCATGGACATTTGAGTTGCTTCTTTTTGTGGTTTACTTGTTCATTTCATTTGCCCACTCACTGATGGGCAGTGTTTTTATGTTTACTTTTGCAGCCATTTATATAAAACCAGATTTATGCCTTTTTTTGAGTTATAGCTAGCAGAGACTTCTTCTATTATGTAAGCTGTCTGTGCACTCTGCTGATGGCTTCCTGTGCTGTGCAGAGACTATGTAATGCTGTGTAGTTGCAGTAGGTCTTCATTATAGTAGGTCTTCCCTGTGCTGTTGTATCCTTCTCAGAAAGTTCTTGTTTTGCCTTTGCTTTTTATTATATATTTACTTTTATTTTTACAGACATACTTAGTATTGATACATCATATTATGGTACCATCCTTTCCCTTGGTCCCTGCACCCACTACACCGGAGACCTTCCTCACTGGGGTTTCAATTTGGGTCATGTATGGTGGAATCAGCAGTCCGTTATTGGGGGAGGCAATGCCTTTGAGCATGATATCCCAACTTGTGGCTCTTACATTCTTCCTGCCCTCTCTTCTGTAAAATTCCCTGAGCTGTGGTGGTTGTGTTTGTCTACACTAGTGATGAGCTCTTAGGATCCTCTGGACCTCTGCTTTGGTAGATGTCGAGTATCCTCAGCATTTGTTTGCTTTTCCTTCATGCTGATTGTCATGGTCACATTGGAAGCTAAATTCTTTCTCCTCTTCCAATTTCCTCTGTGGTTTCAGCTGGGGCCTGGCTGAAGTGTGAGGGGTAGTTTATCTCTCAGGTCTTGCTACCTTCTGAGAAAGAAAGACAGATTTACCAATGGAGAGTGAAGTATGTATAGGTTAAATGGTTGTATTATTTATTTGGGAAGAATTTGATGGATGTAGCCCCTTTCTGTGATTATGTGAGTTCACTGAGTGTGATCTGTTCTAAGTTCATCCATTTTTGCTACAAATTTAATTTTTTTGTTGTTGTTGTTGTTGTTGTTCTTGTTGGTTTCTTACTGCAGAGTAGAACTTAAATTTACAACTTTGTTATCCATTCTTCCAATGATGGGTATCTAGGTTGATTCCAGTTCTTCGTGGTTATGAATTGAGCAGCTATAAACAAGGTAGGGAGCATATCTCTTCCATGAAGCATGAAGCATTTAGGGAAATTCTCAGGGAAGGAATAACAGGGTCTGAGGGCAGCTCTACATTCATTCTTTCCAGGAACCTCCATATTGATTTCTGTAGTAGTTGTACAAGTTTACATTCCCTCCAAGAGTGAATGGTGGTTCCTCTGTCTCCACATCCTCACCAACATTTGCTTTCACTTAATTTTTAATGTTTACTCTCCTTACTGGAGTAAAGTGGAATCTCATAGTTGTTTTAATTTGCATTTCCCTGATGGTTAGGGATGTTGAACAGTTTCTGAAATGTGTGTTAGCCATTTGTAGTTCTTCCTCAGAGAACTCCCTATTTAGTTCTTTTCTCCATTTTTAAGTGGATTGTTTGATTTTTTGTTGTTGTTTAGTTTTTAGAGCTCTAGATATTAGACCTCTAGAAGTGGCATAGCTGGGATAAAATGTCTCCCGTTCTGTGGGTGATCTACCAGCTTTGATCATGGCGTGTTTGTGTGTTCATGGAAAACCTGTTAGCATCATGAGGTCCTGCTGATTGAATGACTGTTAAATTTCCTGGGATACTGGGATTTTGTTCAGAAGGTCTTTCCCCACTCCTATTTCAGGGAGAATTTCCTCTATTCTTTTTCTGTCAGTAGATTTTCAGGTCTTATATTGAGACCTTTAATACAGTTAGACTTGATTATTCTGTCCTGTGAGATGAATGTGTCTAGTTTCATTTTTCCACGTATGACTATCCAATTTGCGCAGCACCACTTGTTGAAGATGCTGTGTTTCTGCAGTCCATGCTATTGGCACCTTTTTAAAAGATCAAGAATATGTAGTCAACTGACCTAAAATACA